>NW_010179625.1:3497-5382 GCF_000695765.1 Mesitornis unicolor | reverse complement strand
CGGTAAGACCCCTGAATTTTTATATTTAAAATACATTCTTCTTGGTAACCTATTTACCCAAGTCACGGAGAGACATCTTGTGAGGTGAATGGGGGGTTTTGTTTGTCCGGACGTCGTGGGGGTTTTTTTGCCTATTCATGTAAGTCACTGAGAGACGTCGTGTGCTGTAAATAGCAGATTAGTTGGTTCGAACGTTGTTTTGTACGGAGGTAGCATCATGGGTACCACTACCTCCAAAGGGGGGATTCTAAAGAAATCCCTGTTGGGTTGCATATTGTGGCATTGCTTAAAAAAAAAAAAAAGACAACAAAACAACAAATGAGTGAGAATTTGTTGTAAGGCTCTGAATTGTTATAATTGTTGCCGGTTTGGTTGTTCTGATTATTGTATAAATGTTGCAAGATCTTGCTGTTTGTGTGACGGAATGAGACGCAGTTGAACTTGCGAAGCGAGTGTGGAGTTCTGGTCGGAGAGGCACGGCCTGAGACGTGAATGAAGCGAGAAATTTTTTTTGTTTTGAAACCCAAGTCTGTGTATTGTAATTGTGCTCGAGAATTTGGAGTTGATTATTGTTTTCTGTGGTTTCAGTATGTGTCGCTATACCTATTAAATAGGGATCCTGTGACTGTGTGGGAGCAAATAGGATATGACTTGGGTTTAAAGTGAACTGTGAGGAAAACGGCTGCTGGGGCTGGGTGTGAAGAAATAAGGTGTGAATTTAGTCAGTGGCTATTACATTGGTTATTGTTTCTCCCACCCGGAAAATGAGTGTAACCCAGTAATTAAAGTCCAATGTGTAAATTGTTGTAAATTTTTTTGGGTTACTTGGGATCTGGAGCTTTATTTGGAACATTTTGATTTTGAATGTCTCAGGTGTTGCCTATGGATGCAGTGGGATCATACTGGGGAAAGATTTGGGTACATAAAGTGATTTGTGAAGTTTTAAGTGAACATAATCTCCTGTGAACTAGAGCAGGAGAACTGATTAGCAATATGGGAAGCAAACATAGTAAACAAAAGACCCCCCCCCAGGGTACATGTTGCCACATTGGAAGGAGATAGGTGGCCCACCAGGAGGGAGTGGGGATAAAAGAAATTTGATAAAACACTGTGTATAAGCTGGAGGATGGGGAGAAATGGCTAAGGGTACTTTAAGCTATAATACTTTGCTGTAATCAATGTTGTTCTGTTGTCAGCCTGGGAAATGGGATGAAGTTCCGCATGGTGATGCTTTTACGAATTCATGGAAAACTAACTACACAGAAAAATGTCGGTTATTGATATGTGGGCATATTTGGGCATATGACCACGATAAAGAGGATGGTCAAAATTGAGTACAAAATCCAGGAGAAAGGATTTTTAGCTGCAACAATTGTGAGAAATTTAACCGAGGCGCCTGCAGAGCTGGTCTCTGCACCCCACCCCCCTTCATCATTTGTTCACTTTATTGTTTGGCTCCCTGCTTCGGCCAGGGGCAAGTGTGTGTGTGGAGAGGGGGATGTTCCTCCCCCTCCTTCGGTGTTATTGAGAGTAGTTAAGCTAATTGAAAAGAATGTGAAATTAACCCTAAAATGCCTAAACGTTTTTGTTCTGCAGGTAGTGTTGGTAAAAAGGGTAAGTCATGTAAGAAGCTAATAGAGGCCAGATTTTTGGTGGTACCGAGATGTGGAGAATAGGAAAGTTGAAAGAAGTGTTCGTGGGTAATGAGTAGGAACCCGAAAGGAAAGTCCAATAGCAAGAACTCTGAGGTGAGGCAGTACTACAAGCACCCTTGGCTGTAGGACCGGTCAGAAAACTGGCGTGGGTTAAAGTTTCTTTCTTGGTGACTGATTTGAATTGACGTTCGGATACAAAGCAGACCCCACAATCCTTAAGACTGTACAGT
>NW_010179625.1:0-3481 GCF_000695765.1 Mesitornis unicolor | reverse complement strand
ATTCACCGTTGGGCAGCAAGGTAGATCTTTCTTAAAACCTTGTGCGCCGAGTGCCGCCGCTCACCAACGTTATATGCGGTAAAATGTTACACATACATAAGATTTCCCAATACGCCTATACATATGCATGACCTATCCCCGCTTCGTATTAAGATTAGTTCCAGGAAGTCATTTCCATAAACACCTCCTAACTGCGCTTGCGCAGTACTTTCTGGTGGTTGTGGTAGAGAGCCTTTTTCGTGACCGCTAGTAACCCTTGCTTGTGCGCAGACTCAGTTGTTCTCTGGTTCTTGCTCAATCCGGGGGGTCGGGTTTAGCCGGTTCTTTAGACCACTCTGGTTCTTATCAGCACACAATTAGCAGCACATTTAGTAAGTGATAAGTAATACAATGTTTCCCAAGATTTCTTTAATCTCTTTTTCAGAATGATTTGAATTTGTGGAAAGAGACACCTAGAATGTACAAGGAGGACCCGAAAAAGGTGTCCAAGAACTTAGATCCGTCTTTGCAGTCTATTAAATGATGTAGCCTGAAAGGCATAGCGGGAATCATCCCCAGCAGAACCACTGGTTACCTTGAGGCTGGGGAATTTTTAGTTGAGAGAGGAGCTACTTACTCTGTGATTAATACTTGTAAAGAAAATTGTAGTCCTGAAACTGCGAATGTTGTTGGTGCCACAGGGAAACAAGAAAATTGGCCCTTTTCGCAGCTTGTAAAATTCAAGCCAGGTAAACAACAGGTAACGCATCAATTCTTATATGCTGGAAGGCCTGATGCCCTTGATATGAGGAAGATTTACTGAGCAAATTTGACATCTGTATTGCCAGTAAAATCGATGTGAAGAAATATATATATTAGTACAAATAGTCCAAGGTTTGAGAGCTGTGAATCAGTTTCTTACTAAATTAAAGGAAACCTGTGAATGGTTTACAGTACTAGATATGAAGGATGCATTCTTTTGCCTCACCTTGGCCCCTGAAAGCCGCAATTTATTTGCTTTTAAATGGGAAAATCCTGATTCAGGATGAAAAACCCAACTAACCTGGACAGTGTTACCTCAAGGATTTAAAAACAGTCCTAAAATCTTTGGAAATCAGTTAGCTAAAGAGTTACAAGCTTGGGAAAGACTTTTGTGAAATGGGACTCTTTTGCAATATGTGGATGATATTCTGTAGCTACAGAAAAGGAAGAAGAGTGTAAACTGGACTGTGAGTTTGTTGAATTTTCTTGGACTAGAGTGGTTATCAAGTCTCATTACAGAAAGCCCAGATTTTGAAGACAAGAAGTAATATACTTGGAATCTGTAATTTCCAAGGGACAGAGACAGCTCGGAAATGACCAGAAGAAGCTATATGCAGGACTCTAGAATCAACCATGGTAAAAGAACTTTGAACCTTTTTGGAATAACATGTTGGTGATGAGCTATGGAAAAATAGCCAGACACTATTAACATGGACTCATGAAGCTAGGGTGGTGCTAAAAGAGTTGAAACGAGAGCTAATGAGGGCTCCAGCTTTGGGCCTGTCTGGATTCTAGCCCAGAAACTGAGTCTCTGTAAGTGAGCAGTACAAAATTGATTGTGCATACCTCCCATGCTGTAAGCTCTTGTTTTTGGACAAAAAGGAGAACATTTGGTTTCACCATCAAGGTTCCTGAAGTATCAAGCAGTCCTGATGAGCAAGATGAGGTTGAAATTGTCACATCTGCCATTAGTAACCCCGCTTCTTTTCTAAGTGATAAGCAGGAAATGGAAACTGTCATACATGACTGCATAGCAGACCTGACCTGAACGAGAAGCTGCTGGAGGAAGCTGAACACACCTGGTACACCGATGGAGAAGCTTCGTAAAGGATGGAGTTGGGATGACGGGGTATGCCATGACCACCACAGATTGGGTGGTGGAAGCAAAGTTACTCCCTAAGGGCTCATCTGCAGAATGAGCTGAAATAATTGCTCTAGTGAGAGCATTAGTGCTAAAGGACTATGAGTAAATATCTGACCAGATTCAAAATACGCCTTTGGTGTAGTTCATGCCCATGGAGCTGTCTGGAAGGAATATGGAGACTTTTGACAGCCCAAGAAAAACATTAAACATGCTGACAAGATCCTAAGACTTTTGAAAGTAATATATACTGTAAACAACATCCAAAGGGTAACAGTGCTCAGGTAGCAGAGAACAAATTGGTAGATCATGAGACAAAACACGGCGGAGCAAGGTGAAATATTAAGTTTGATTCCTGAAAAGGCTTTGCCACTACCAGACTTGGTTGATTACATAATTAAAAATTTGGAAGCAGTCGTTGAATCAACAGGTTGGGCAAAATTGAAAGATAACAGATTAATAGTTTGCTTTAGAATATTATGGAAATTGGTAAAAACAGAGCATGACAAGACTCATTGGGGAACTGGAGCTTTGGCAGTTCTCTTACAAAACAAATAGTGGCCAGGAATTTGTTACAAACTGAAAACCATGATCAATAGGTATGAAACATGCTTAAAGAATAATCCAAAGGTAGAAAATTGGGTAAAATTTGGAAGTATTTACAAAGGGAAAGTTCCAGATCAAAATTGGCAGCAGAACTCCCTAGAAAAAGGGAGTGCAAGTATCTATTGGTACTAACTGATACCTTTCTCAGGTGGCCCAAAACTTTCCATTGTACAATCAAAAAGGCCTGAGAAGTCACAAGATTTTATTTAAAAAAAATAGAATAAAAATCTCCTCAGATAAAGGTCCTCACTTTATCATAAAAATAGTGAAAAGAGTAGTAAAATATTTGGGAATGCAGTGGGATTTGCATGCACCATATAGACCAAAAAAGCTAGGGCGTTAAAGGCAGAAAATCAGACCCTGAAGTTCGGCTCCCTGGGTGGCAGAGCAGATTTCCCAATGAAAATTAAAATCAAGAAACAAAATACGGCTAAGTAAAATGAAAATAACTAGTCTAGGCAAAAACTCAAACTATGGGTAGATAAGGGATATTTTGGAAAACTATTATGTATTGTACAAACACTTGATGGATGATAAACATGGATGTATGGTAATGAAAATATGGATACTAATGTGGGCAATAGAGACAAGTTTGGAAATCCTCTGGGAACCCAATTTTAGCCTTAGGAGCGAATTGCAAAGGCAGCCAATTCAAGTTAATTTTCCTAAGCATTCGGGAGAAAAGACCCCTTTAATTGGCGTTCCCATATTTTCATGAGGTACAAAAGGATAATATATACTGGGAATTTCAGTGACTGTGGGATAGGGTGACTTTCTGGTTCCCAAACCTGTCTCTATGGGTTAAGCAATTGGTACAAGGAATAATAATAATAATAGTTAGTCCTTTTGTTGTGTTATTAAACAATGCCAAGGAAGAAGTTTTAGATATTATAAATAGGTGAGACTCCCAAAAAAGGAGAATTTTGGAAGTCTCAAATGGGGGGAATTGTAACCTGATAGACGGGATAATACAAGAAATATTCTTATACTCTT
>NW_010179624.1:19917-30157 GCF_000695765.1 Mesitornis unicolor | reverse complement strand
GCCCCCTTCCTCTCCCAGTGCTGTCTCCCACCCCCAAACTGGGGAGAAATGTGCAGTTATCCATTGCCACGGGGTCACCCCAAACTGCTCCGCTCCTGAACCAAGGGGCTGCGGTTCCAGGGCATCGCCTCCCTTGCAGCCCCCGTCCCCAAAGGGATGTGCGGCCAAATGCTTGCTGGGGGGCAAAGGATGCTCCCCATGCCCCGTTGTGTCCCGGCTCTGCCCCTCTGCTCTCTGAAAGCAACAAGGAGCAGAGTTGGTCCCCGTTGCCCCCTGCCACCGCCCCCAACCTGCCCCAGATGCGTGCGATGGGGAGGATTTCCACCCCCTCCTCGTCTCCACGTTGAATTTCTCAGTTGCCCAAAGTGTGAAACAACTTTTTTTTATTCCCTTTTATAACACCGGGTTAAAAAAACAACTCATTTCCTCCCTCTTCTTGTTAAAGGTGTTTAAAATTATTCCTTTTAGAGAGGAAAGAGGAAGAATCTCATTAATTCCTCCCAGAAATGGTGCTAGCGCCAGGAAACTGCCTTTTTCAGGGTGAGAGTCTCTGGACAGCCAAAAGGCCAAGCCTCTGCCGTTGGGACTGATGGGGCAGGGGGCTAATTTAGATAAACTCTGCCAGGTTATTTTATTCTCCATTTGGATGATTGTTAAGAACCACCCCCCACCTCGCAATTCAGCCTGTAAGAAGTTTGCAATGTGTTTTTATTCATTTCCAGAAACAGTTTAGGAATGAGGACAAGCCCAAGTCCCAGACCCCTGTGATTTAAGGGTGCTCTCCTCCACCCCACCAAGCACCCCCCCAGATTACAGTGGCTGCAGCCCCCTGCACCTCGTAAGGCAGCGGGCTGAGAACCCGAAGGCCGTCAGCAACGAGAACCCTTCCCCTCCATAAACACCGCAGACAAATTAAAAATGGTAAAAGGGAAATCAAGACCTTTAAAGTTCAAACACTTTTCGGTGCCTTTTAAAGTTCTTTTTTTTCCGCTCTAGGCCCTTGCAGAGAGCACAATCTTTGGAGACCTTGGGATTCTCTTTAATCACCCAGCCAGGCTGCAGTGGTCTGAAATGATTACACATTTACATAGTAATAACCCCAGCACTCCCCACATTATTTCATGGCTAGCATATTTCCACTCGGCGAGTGATCCATGTGTTTTAAATTATAACCTGTACATAGGAAATTAGTTACTAAGTACGATATTCACAGGCTCGCCTGACACTTCTAATTAAGGTGATTTACACAGAATTATCCTACGAAATAAAAAAATGGTGTTTTGCTAGCTAATAAAATATAATTACTACCCGCTTTTATAAGTTACAGTTAGTTTTAATCTATTTGGGGAATTGTTTATCTAGTTCATTACAGCAAAACAACTTCTTTCCCTTTTAGGCAACCCCCCCAATCTACCAAATCAGACAAGAAACTCCCCGAAAAGACCCAAGCGATTTGGGCAGCCTCCTTCTCCGTCTCCTGGTGGGTTTGAATTTCCAATGGATGCGAGGCCATTTCCCCACTGGTTCTCTTGCCCAGGGCTGCGGACCCTGTTCTGGCAGGGTATTTGTGCATCCCCACATGTCCTGGTGCCCTTCAGGTTGATTTTCCTACGTGCTATGACCCTGCCTTTCGGAGCGTGCTTGCCATATGAAGAAATAAAAGCCCAATATGCAGGGAGAGGTCCCTTGTCACCCCCAGGATTGGAAGCTGCTGCTTCCCACCTAGAAAACCCAGGGCGCGAGATGAAGGCTGAGTGATCTGACTGTGAATTTCTCCTTTTCATTTAATCCTTTGCTTTCCTCCAGCAGAAAAGGGAGCTTTTCTGGGTGAGGAGACAAGCAGAGCGTCGCTTTCCATAGGAGATGGCTCAGCAGCTGCCAGACCATGACCCAGGGTGTGCTCTTGATGCCCAGAGATGCAGGCAGGGCTCTCGCTCACCCCCAGCCCATGGAAGCAGAGGCAGAAACCTTCCTCCTCTGTGCTCACCGTGCCCACATCACACCCGGGCAGCACCGCAGCACCCTGGAGCAAGGGCTGGAAAGCTCCATTGTAATCATAGCTACAGCTCAGGTGAGGAAACCAAGTGAGAAACGTGCTCAGTCTGAGCACAGGGCAGCGAGGGGACTTGCCTGAAGTCTCAGTGCAGCAGCAATAAGGTCACCAACAGCTTCGACGTTGCACTTCACAACTCACCAAATGAGGTTTCTGCAGAGCCCTCAACCAGGACAAGGCAGGGCTTATGATGAGCATCCATCAAGGAAAGGCTGAGCTCAGTCCCTGGCACAGCAGCCACCCCCAGCAGCACTGCCCACGAGTAATTAATAACAACTGCCAGAGAAGAAGTTCCTTGAGCCCTTGTTTGTGCTCATCCCTTAACAACATTACAGCCAGAAGAGGCTTAAAGAGGTGGTAAGAGGGCTGCTGCCACGCAGCTGGTGTCCTCCAGCTCTGCAACTCATCCCCAGAACAACTCCCTGGATTTCATGGGCATCGGCCAGAGCACATGCGTAAGACCCCACAAAGCCAAAGGGTTTCTACAAGCTGCAGCTGCCTGATGTATTCTCTGAAAATAAATATAATAAAGAAGGGGAAATGATTGACTTTTAGCTGCAGGGCTTGCATGGGCAGCCTTGGGATGGGAGCCCATGGCAGCAGAGCGAGCCTCCTGCGGAGCAGCGTGGACGCCAACGCCAGCCGTAAATAAGCGATAGAGAGGGAATTGGATTTTTGCGAGCGCCGGTTTAAATAAGCTCAAGTGTCACTTGAAGCCTACATAAGGAAATGGGAGTTTGATTTTTAAACCACATCAGGCCAAATCCTCACCTAGCTGCAGGTCACAGCTCCCAGCGTGGCCATGCACGATGTCCACCCGCCTCCCCCAAAGAGACGAAGCAGCAGCAGCAATGCATCAAGATTGTAAACCACTGTGGTATAATTTGACCATCCCCTGTTTGCTCTGTCCTGGGGCTCTTTCTCCCCTGCTGAGGTTTCCCTTTATCACCCCCTGGTACCCCATGTCCCTGCTCCGAGCGGGCAGCAAGGTCTCTGTAGGGGCTGGGTGAGGATGTGATGGTCCACGTGTGCAGGGCAAAGCAGGAGGCTGGGGTGGGAGGGTCGTTTCATTCCTCTCCCTGTATTTGAAAAGGAGGTGGCTGGAAAAATAAAGAGAAAAGTCGTATTTTTTGCATTAGATTGATCTGGGGGGCTCTTTGCTACTGAGGCTGTAATGACTGTTTAATTATTCCCAGCTCACGTGGCAGTTCAGGAGAGGCTTCGCAGAAGGCATGCGTCGCTTCAGGGCAAATAACTGACCGAAGATTTATTCCTCGCCCTTGGGTTTCCATGCATCCCCTCCTAGGGCTCCTGCTGCCCTGGGAGTCAATGGCAGAGGAAGGTTTTGCCCTCTGAGGTCCCAAACCTCGGCTGCAAACCCATGTCCTGGAGCTCAGAGGTGCTTCAAGGAGCCTGCAGAGCACTTACAGGGCATGGCACAAATGAAGGGGTCCATGACCCACAGATTTCCTCACCTGCTGTGCTACCCTGGAAGTCCTGGCCCTTGAGGAGTGCTCTCACCCATGGATTATGGGCAGCACCCTGGGGTCTGCCATGGGAGGGCAGGAATGGGGCATCCCTAAGCAGGACAGGCAGCCGTGTGCCTTGACTTCTGCTCTCGCCACTGTGGACCAAGGGTCCCGGCTGCTGTCACTGCCACCCCCTGAGTGCACAGGAGGGAGCCAGAGGGGTCTTTCCTCTCTTTCTGTCCACGATTAATCTGCCACAGCGAGGGGCAGAGACACAAATCAGAAGGGGGATGAAAGAGGATAAATCCACAATATCAGCAGCACCACATTTGCTAGATAATAAACAGACTGCTCTCCTCATAAATTTCCCTCTGCTCCCCCTCATTTTCCTGCCAGTGCCACCAGTGGGTGCAGAGCTGGGTTGCTCCTGGCCTTTCTGGTGCCGTGGCTGGTGGGGAGAAGCTCCATGGGGAAAGCATGGGACCCTCCATGCAGGCTGGCACCCAATGCAGACATTGGACAGCACAGTGAAGCCCCATCCAAGGCCATGGGCTTTAGATGGTCCACGGGACACCTGAGCTGTGATGAAGTGGTCCACAGCAGCACGTGAAGTGGGTGGGAGAGGCACTGCAGACACTCTTTAATTTACTTGGTGTCTCCACTCTCCATGTCAGTTCACTCTCCCTGCCCCAGCACGACGCCCGTTTCCTCACTCCTCATTTCGGGAACAGCCAGCTTACCCACTTCTCCACACCCTGCGCAGGGATGTGACCCTTTCAGCTGCTTCACAGTGGCAGGTAGCCCTGCTTGGGTATCATCAAGAAGCTGATGCTTCCAGGCAGGTTTCTGCGGTGATGGAGTGTGTTTAATTTAAATCTGACAGGACTTTAAAGCTTTAGGTGATGCCACTTCCCATGCACTGTGCTTGAATCTGGACACCCGTGACCCCAGAGCTGAGGTCCCACTCTGCCGTGGGGTGGCACAGGTTGCCCTGCTGCTGCTGTGGGGCAGGACCTGCTTCCTGCAGGACTCGGGGCAGAGCAGGATGCAAGCGACCCTTCCTGTGCTCCAACCCTGGAGCAAAGCAGCAACTCCCAAGCACCAGCCCTGCCCCGAAAGCCTGGTTTTGATGGATGCTGCTGTGGGATAAGCCCTGGATGAGGTACCTGGTTTGGGTGATGTGGTCGGGTCTCTCCTTGGAGCAGCTGAGCTTGGAGGCTCGCTCGTGCTCTCACACATAGGGGAGATATCCCAGGTGATGGACTGCCCCACTCAACACCCTGGGGGGTGCCAGGACCCCCTGGTAAAGCCCCCAAAGCCCTGGCCTGGCCGTCTTCCCCATAGCCCGGGGAGAAGGTCCTGGAAGGGAGGTACCCAGTGCCGCCAGCAAGGCACTTAATGGTACCTGTCCCCACCATCTCCCCGGGCTGGATTTATGCCTTGAGGGGTCACCTCTGGCGAGACTCTAATAACACGACTTTATTAGCTTTCTTGTTCCTTCCTTAAGATACAGCAGCAGGGGGGGAGGAGGGCAGCGGCACCTCAGGAAGGAGCCGGGGGGCGTTCGGGTAGGAAGCGGCTTGCCCTCGCGATTCCCCTTCTCGGTGACAAGGGGGAAGAGGGAGAAAAATGACGCTCCCTCGAAATTTATCACGCACCCAATTACAATGTTAATTGGCAAGTCCCAGAAATCAATTAATTCGCAAATTTTTTTCAATTAAAAATTAAGATAAATCATAAAACGTTATTAAGCAAAGGCCAAACTCCGTGAACTTTTTTTTTTTCCGGTAGGCATCTGGATTTTTTTTTCTTTTTTTTTTTAATTTAAATAATAATAATAAAAAAAAAAAGAGCTGTGTTGCCAAAGCCCCGATGCCCTTGAGTGCCTTTGCTGAAGCGCAGGGGGCTGTCATCAGCAGGACTGGGCTGAAGACAGATAAAAAAATATCGACCAGTCGGACACACTGCTTCTGCTTTATTGATCAGGCGGGAATTTAACTTGCTGTGCATATCCACCGTGTCAGCAAGGGCCACGGGCGAAATTAAAAGTACTTGGCTTGGAGATGTTGCCTTGATACCGGGGGAGTGGGGAGAAGAGGGAGGGGGAAGAAGAAGGGGAGAAAGGGAAGAAAGGAAAGGAAGAAGGTGGGAAAAAGAAGAGGGGGGGAAAGAAGGAAGGGAAAAGATGGAAGTTGAGGAGCAGGAGGTTGCAATGGCTGCTTTTCCCTGGCTGTGATCTGACTTGTTGGCCAGGGCTTCTTGTCCTCTCTGGAGCACTCACAGGTGTCTACCACAAGTGAGAAAGGGAATCAGAGTGTATTTCAATACGGCTTTGGAAAAGAAATCCCTTCTCGCTCCAAATCCTCTCCGATTTCACTCATCCAGAGAATGGGGAAAATGCAGTGTTCTGGGGAAGTACCTGGCCGTCAAGTTAAAGTCCCGAGGCATAAATCCAGGGGACCTGAGGCGAGAGCCGTGACCCCGATGTGACACATGACAACAGAGCTAATTCGGGTTTTACGCACTCTATTTATCCTGCCGGGGCTGGCAGCGCGGGGAAGGTCTCCTCCAAGGGCCCTGTGGGACAACACAGAGCTCGGCAGATCCTGCCAAAACGAAGCAAACCCTTGTCTTGGGCAGGGTTTTAAACACCAAGTTCCCTGAGCAACGAGAGGGGTCAGAGCCACATCTCAGAACTTGCTCTGGGTCCTTGTCCTGACCAGGAGTGACTCGGAAAACCTCTGTCGTTTGGGTGTGTGGTGACCTGGGGGATGCTGCGCTTCCCTCGTCATCATCAGGAGTCTCCAGTGCAGACTCTGGGGTTACTTTAATCAGAAAGACCATAAAATGCTGGGAAAGCAACCTGTGAAAGGATGTGAGATGCAAAATGCATCTCCAGATGCATGGAGATATCTCTCAAGGATGGTGACCCATCTCCCAAGGCTCCACAGCCTTCATGTTTCAGCTATCGCCAGCTTCCTCCTCATTCCTTATCCTACCAGACCCGGAGCTGCCTCTGTCCCCTACTCCTGTGCCGCTCTGCATAAAGAAACCTTGAGCTGAAGCCCCCCCCAGAGCAGGGCGAGGATGCTCAGTGCAGTGCCAGGGGCCGAGGCAGCACTTTCTGCTTCCACCTCAGCCACCAAGGGGTGGAGGATGAAGAAGAGCGAGAAGAGAAGTGCAAATGAGGGAGAGGAAGCTTCAGAGGGGTGCTGAAGGAAAACTTAAGCCTGGGCAGAGGTGCATGGAGAGCTGCTCCAGTTCCATGGTTGGCTGTTTTCCTCTGACATGAATCAAAGCTGGTTCCAGGAGCCAGGCTAAATCCCATTTCCCCTGCTTTGAAACAGGCCTGCTCATTGCATCTTGCTCTGCCCTGACACTATTTGGTTCCCTCTCTGTGACAGCATCTTCGAGGTCACCAGAAAGCAGCCCGCAGCACTTTCCATTTGCGCCAAGGTGAGAGGCCCCGGTGCCCTCTGCGCTCCGGGAAATGCTTCGTAATCAAAGAATCAGAAGAGAAATTATTCCCGGGCACATCAGGAAGGTCGCTATGGGGAATCAGTAGCTCTTGAGATGCTGGATACACAGGGATGTCTCCTCACGCTCTCGGTGTGGTGGCAAGGAGCAATGAGAGCCGCTAGCCCAGGTTGAGAACAGCCAACAGGGTGAGAGTGGTTCTTCAAAACACAAATACGCTCAGATTAAGCATTCGATGCAGAGGAAAGAAAGGAAGAAAAGTGAAAAAGGGGAGAGTTTGCCCACCCGTAGGGTACTGAAGAGCAGCATCGTCCCCATCTGCCCACCAAGCACATTCATCCCCACTGAGTGCCCCAGGCAGCTCTTGCACCACCATGCCCAGCCCCGGGATGCTGTAGCACAGGCAATATTACAACACAGCATGAGGATACTGCTGGCTACCCTTAGAAATGCCTTTAAATAAGGGGAAAAAGCTGAGATAGACCTGTCTGAGCTCGCACCTCCTTCAGCCACACAAGTGGGAGCAGAGCTGGCGTGGTCCAGCTCCCTGCTCCACCCTCTGGGCCATTCCCCAGCTCTAAGGATTCACCCCGTCCTTTTGGGGAGGTCAAAGCACAGCGCCAAGCACAGGTTTGCTGCTGGAAATGCAGCAAGGAGCCTGCTCGCTGTCACAGGGGGAGATAAAGATGCGTCCTGCCAAGTAAATTTTTTAAAGAGAGCATTGCGTTTTCAAGAAGAGAGCATCTTAAAAGGCACATTACCCAACCTTTGAGTGCTTGACTCAGCAACTGCAATATTTGTAATGTGGCTTCCTAAGCTTTTTTTAAATGGCCAATAAATGCCTCTTCCCCACACTGCAGCCAGGAGCTGCCCCATCGGGAACCATCAGCTGAGATGTGCCCCGTAACATTGCGTTTTCAAGAAGAGAGCATCTTAAAAGGCACATTACCCAACCTTTGAGTGCTTGACTCAGCAACTGCAATATTTGTAATGTGGCTTCCTAAGCTTTTTTTAAATGGCCAATAAATGCCTCTTCCCCACACTGCAGCCAGGAGCTCAGGAAGCACCGTGGCCCCATCGGGAGCCATCAGCTGAGATGCGCCCCGTAACTCCTACTGCCTCCTTCCCCCTCTTTTGTCCTTGAATTCACCTTCCCTCCCACCCCAAACTTAAACCATAGCATCAGCCTTGCCCCTTCTCCACCCAGCTTCCCAGAACAGCAGGTTGTCTTTTTTGGTCATTGCCTGGGGAGCAGCGAGCAGGGTTTAGGGGTCCCCTGGCATCCACCACCTCCTCTCATAGCATTTACCTGCAGTGCAATAGACGGTGATACACCTGTATATGTGATGTGTGTGTCCGTCCTGAGGGACACCCATGGGTGCTGCTCTCAAATCCTGCGCCTGCCTGAGCTCCCCGGGTGGCCCTGGCCTGGGGAAACGCATCTGCAGCCAAAGCACCGGGCAAAACTCAGAGCTGAAGCCAGAAAGAGCCTCACATCTCAGTGTGCTTTATGGCAAGCCTTTAACAGGGATGAGGAGTGAAACAGGTGAATGTAAATCGGGCGAGGATTGCAGACCTGCATCCAGCGCACAGATAAGCTTCATGCACACAAACCGAGAATATTCATGTATTCTGCATTGACCGGCCTGGCTATGGCCACGGGGCATTGGTGCACATAGAGGGGCACTATTGGTGTTTCTTATTTTCACTCTGGAGCCATACGGGCAGCACAAGGAATAAATCCCCTCTGCATCGGGGGCTGCTTGCCCGCCTCCTGCTCTCTGCCACCAAGGTGAACTACTGGGTAATTCCTCCTTGGAGGAGGAATACCAACAGTCTTGCCTGGCAAGAGTTAAACCCCATAAAACCAAGGCTTGTAGTTTTGTTTTCTTTCAATTTATACCCTTCACTTAAAGAGGTTTGGAGGGGGGGAGAAAGCAAGAAGGGGAGTAAAAAGAAAGCCAGGTGACATATTCTAAGAGGGAGCACCGAAAACGTGTTAAGCACTTCAAAATCTCATATATTCAATCAGCCTCTGGCAAGACATCTGCCTAATGTTAGCGCTTAAATATCCTTTTCCATTTTACATGCATTCAAGTCTCATTTGAGCGAAATGAAACGGTATTATTAAAGGGAGATTTTGCACAAATGGCCTGAATTTGACATGTCAAGTTCAATGAGGCTGTTACATATGTAACGCCGAGAAGGGCTCGGAGGCTGCCGGCTCTTGAAACAGCGCCAGTGGCTCAGAAATGAAATTTGCATTCAGAGAGCCTTGCCTTGCCGTGCAGGGCTGTGCATTGGGCTCGGCTGGACCTGTGTGGGGTGGAGGAACCATGGGGTGAACACAAGCAGGTCCCTCCCCCTGCTTTGGGAGACTGGACATGCCAAGAAGAGCTAGGATCAGGTCCCTTATTCCCACTCCAGTCTGCTTTTGCAAGGGGAAGCTTGACCCTACAGCAGGGTTGGATCCTCCCGAGCGATGTTCATCACCGGTCCAATGCCTGGTGTCCATCTCCTTGGTGTGAGTGGGTGCTGCCCTGTGGCTCAGCACAGCTCCTCCTGCCCCGCTGCGTGATGCCCCTGCTAGACCTTGAGATGTCCCTGCCCTGAGGGGAACAGCAAACCCCGTCCCCCAGCAGCAAGGGGTGCGTTGGTGTGGGTGGGATGCAACCTCAGGCTCTTGATGAGGTGGGATCATGGGTAGCATCATCCAGGTGGTTCCTGCAGCTCCCTCGTATCCCGGCCCCGGAAAGCTCCTGCGATCCCTTTTCCTCCTTCCCTTCTCTGAGCGCTGCTCATCTCCCTGCTCCAGCGATGCCCTAAAGCTCACATGGAGCTGGTGAGGGGCAGCTCCTCCACCAGCCTCTCCCCTCCTCTTGATCAGTATTTTGGCTGGATCACCCCAACACGCAGCTCTGCCTTGGGGGACATCCCAGCACCCTCTCTCCATCTGGGTAAGCAAAGAGCCCCAGTGCTATGGGGCGAGCTGATGCGGTGCCCCCCAGGTCTCTGGTGCTGTAGGCTGAGCGGGCAGGAAGGGATCTCACCCCGAGTGCTGGAAATGCCTGATTTTGTTGCAAATCATTAAGGTTTATTAAAACTGAACAGCACAAGCCATGATTGGCCGCATCCTCTTTAAATTAAAAAAAATAAAAGACCCTTGGAAAGCAGCCCCCCGGTTCGCTTCTCCCCATCAGACTGATAAGTAACAGCTGCTCAGCCATTTCGGTAACGAGTC
>NW_010179624.1:18078-19886 GCF_000695765.1 Mesitornis unicolor | reverse complement strand
GGTATTGGCAGGGAGCGGCCAGGGCTGCCGGTGCCCGTCACGTTTATAGGCCTACATTTTATTTTTATGTTTATTGGGTTATTTGAGATCATTATTAGTTTCTCCCTCCTCTCGTTGATGTGTTCTTGCTCCCGGCTCCTTCAGGTGAGGGAACAGGGCATGGGGCCACCCGCCGGACCGAGCCACCCCGTGCATGGGAGCCCAGCTCACGTTCCTCTGCCTGTTATTGCTGCCTGCTATTGCTGCCCACCCTGCCCACCCTGCTGCCTGCTGGTCCCCGCATCCCTCCCCTCCAGGACCGGGACAGACCATCCCCGTGCAGAGCCGCTGCGTTACAGATGAGCTTCCATCGCCCGAACCCATCGGCTGGATTGAACGTTATCTATCACGCTACGGAGAGAGTCGTTATTTAATAATTAATAAAGACCTCTGCTTCTTCGCCGCCGCCTGCGTGGCCGAAGCGGCGCGGGCCGGGGAAGCGAGGGCAAGCCGGGGAGAGCTGTCTCCTCTCTTAACTGCTGCTGTTATTTAAAGGAATAATGCCATTCTTTTTCATTTGTCAGCTGGCCCACAATGGCCCTTGTCACGCTTTATGATTTAGGGTTTCCTTTCCTTTCCCATTAAACGCCACCTTCCCATCACCGCCTCGCGCCAGCCAGCCTCCGCTCCTGGCTTGCGGTTTCAGTTTCGCTCTGATATTGGCCCAACTTCTTTGATGGGCTCCTCCGAGCGCTAATTGCTTCTGTTCATTTAAACCTGTTCACTAATTTGCCGTGGCCCTTTATTAAGTTGGATGCGGCCCAAATTACGCCATAAATTACCCTTGCGAGGGGACTGGGTGTCGTGGGGGATAAATGGGCTGCCTGTTCCCTGCCCACCCCCCTTTCTCCATCTCCCCGTGCAATGCATGGGGGATGCAGGTCTCAGCCTGAGGCTGCGGGTGCTGAATTTGGGAGATCTCAGCCCGCGCCCATTCGGGGTCATCTCTATTTCCCTTATAGCTGCCTCCTTCTCGTTGCATCTGCATTGGTGATTGCTCCGTCGTGAAGCTCCTGGCCAAGCAGAGATCAATTCTGCATCCTCTGCGCTGTGCACAGCCCCTTGCCTTGACGCACACACACACAGAGCCACCCTCTCCCTCCTCTCCCACCACCTGGTGACGCAACTTTGCCTCTCCGCGGCAGTTTGATTCCTTCCCTCACCTTTTAATGACCGGGGAATTCATTAATAATTGAAATAAACACGCTCTTTCCCAAGGCTGCTGAGTTTTATTAAGGCAGGGGCAGGGATCTGCCAACCCTTGGCTGCAGCCATTTCCTAAATAACTGCTAGCAGTTAAAATGCAATTATTATTTTATTTTTTAAGAGGGGGCTTTGCTGTGCTGGGGAAAGCAGAAGGGAGCTGAAGCACCATTGCTGCAGGCCTGGTCCATCACGGGACCGCTCTCCATCTCTGAAATCTGCTCCCCTGAACACGTATCCCTGGGGAAAGGGGCGTCTGTGCCCTCTGGGAGGCATTTCTGTCCCTTCTCTACCATTCCCCAAGTGGGAAATGCTTCTGCCCCACTGACTAGCACTAAATATCCCGTAATCCAGTAGCTGTAGGTACCACCGTCTCCTCTGCCATCTGTGAGTGCCCTGGCTGGTGACTTGGGGATGTAGGAAGCTGCTTACCTGATGTTCAGCTGGGTGAGCTTCTCCAGCTCCTGCTCCATGTGCTCCTGCAGCTCCCCGGGGCGAAGGAGGACCTGGCAGATGGGGCAGATCGGAGCCTGGCTGTCAAACAGAGTCGCTTTCTTTTTGCCTGC
>NW_010179624.1:0-18047 GCF_000695765.1 Mesitornis unicolor | reverse complement strand
CAGAGAGCGAAAGAGGGGAGAAAGCTTTAGGTCTCATCAGCATTGCCTGCGTTCTGCCCTGGTCCTCGTTGAGGGCTGAAACCAGGGGATTTTCTCCTGGTATAGCCCCGTTTCTCTCCCAGTCCTGGGGCACAGACTGGCTCTGTTCTGCAGTGGGATAGCTACTGGCATGGGAGCATCCCAGCCCCGGCTGTGGGACCCTGCAGTCTTATAGGGAGAGAAGCAACAGCCGCAATTTGGGACCGACCCTGTGCTTCCCCAGTCTGCGGTGCTGGTGGTGAGGCTTGGGGCAGACAGACGACACAGCGCTACCCACGGTTCCTATTAGCTAATTAAGTCAATTAAGAAGAGCCATCTTCACCCCTGAAATCATCCCTGGGAGAGGTCTGGGTGCCTGTGGACCTGGGGCTGCCTCAGAAGTGGGACGCTGCCTCACACTCCCCTCACCCCAAATCCTCCCTGCTGCTCCCCTGCCCAGGCTCGTGGTTCCCTCCCTGCTCCGAACCCAATTTCCGCCAGCTCAGAAACTTTATCACCCCCTCTGTAAGGAATATACAGCATCTATTTAAAGTAAAATAAGACTCCAAAGCAAACAGTGAAGTTTCAATAAAACAGAGGAGCCCGCGGGTCTCCAGACCCCCTCTCCCAGCTGTATTAGCAGCTCTGCTCATGAGAGGGCGTGCGGAGCCCGGCTCAGATGGCTCTGGCAGGGAGAAACATGCTTTATAGCCGCCTGTTGTCATCGAACGTGAACCCTCCTGCTGGATTATTTATTTATGTATTAGACATGGATCAAATTGGTTAAATCCGAGTGAGAGGCAGTAATGCACAATAAAGCAGCCGGCGCTGGATACGAGGGGGCTGTGCGCACCGTGGCCTTCCAATCAGGAGCCAAAAGGTGCCATTTTATGGCTCCTAACGATGGCAGAGCCCAGTTAAATGAATCCCCATTAAAGGAATAGACCTTCTCCAAGTATAAAACATTGGTGAGAGTGGCTTTACCGTGTTCCTGCTGCTCACTGTATGCCTGGTGTAGGCACTTAATGAGAGGAAGGGTCTGAAATGAGTTTGAGAGTCACCTTGGCTCATCCTTGCCTTCCAGCAGGACACAGCGTATGTGTCTGGTGGAGTGTGGCTGTCACCGGGATGCTGTCACCCTTTACTTCAGCTTCCATAAAGGAGGTGGGGGAAACTGAGGCACGAGGTGCAGGTCGGGGCAGGCCACCTCTATGGGACATCTCCTACCTCCCCAGCTTCTCTATCTACTGGGGACTCTCCCATTTGCAGAGCTGGGAGGAAAACCCTGACAGCCCCTTCTCTGGATTTAGATGCTCCCAACAGCGGAGGCCAGGCACCTCAACTCCTCATCCCCATTGCCTTTCTGCCAGGGACGGCACAGCCCCTGCAACTGGGAACATCTGTTGTGTCCAGTTCTGGTCCTACAGTGCAAGAAGGACAGGAACTGCTTGAAAGAGTCCAGCAGGGCCACAAAGATGCTGCAGGGAGTGGAGCATCTCCTGCTGAGGAGCGGCTGAGGGAGCTGGGGCTCTGGAGCTTGGAGCAGAGGAGACTGAGGGGTGCCCTCATTCCTGGGGATCCATTGGGAAAGGGCAGTGTCAGGAGGAAGGAGCCAGGCTCTGCTCTGGGATGGCCAATGGCAGGACAAGGGGCAATGGTCCCAAGCTGGAGCACAGGAGGTTCCAGCTGAAGATGAGGAGAAACTTTGTGAGTGTGAGGGTTCTGGAGCATGGCCCAGGCTGCCCAGAGAGGTTGTGGAGTGTCCTTGTGTGGAGACACCCAAAGCCCTGGCCGTGTTCCTGTGTGACTGCTCTGGTGATCCTGCTGTGGCAGGGGTTGCACTGGATCAGCTTTGCAGGGCCCTTCCAACTCCTCACATGCTGGATTTCTGTGATCTTCCTCTCTCGTCCTTCCCTTGTGTTTAAACCATGCCCAGAACCCAACTCAAACCCAACCAACCAGCTCCCGCTGACCCCTGCGGGAAAGGTCGGCATTTCAGTAATTCCACCTTCCTCTTGGAGCTTTTCCACTTTTGTGTTAGCGGGGGCCCCAAAATAGCCCAGGAGCGTCCCCAACCACCTGCTATTTATAACCCCAGCTTTGCAGCAAAACAATGGAGCCGTCTGAGTCTCCCTCCCAAAATAAACAGGCGGCCTTTTGAGTGGACGGGAAATCCTGCTGGATCCCTGCTGCGAGGTGTGCAGATGGACGGGTAAACAGGCTGCCCTCCGCCCTACCGCACCGCATCCCTGCCATCACCGTGGGGCCCAGGAGCCCCCATTGCCTGCCACCCACAGCCCGGGCTGGTGGGATAGCAGCACCCCAGGGTGGTCTGGAGGTCGAGCATCCCCCAGTCTCTGCTCTCCACAGAGCACAGGGGGGTTTGTTTGCTGGGGAGGTGATGGAGAGCGCTGGGATGGATGGCCTGGGACCAGGGGGTGCAGTTGGGGTCCTGCCTGGGGACCAGCTCTGTTGCACTGGGCTGGTGGCTTTTTGAACCTCCTGCACAGCCAGGTCCTCGCTCCCTGCTTGTTCTTCAGGGCACTTCCTTGGGGTCTATGTTTCTCAGCAGAGGTAACTTGGGTTTTCAACCAGGAGGGATTTTGGGCCATGGGAAGAAGCTTTGCTGCCTACCATGGCCATCCCCAACCCCAGACCAGGCCAGCAGGAGAAATGAGCAGCACTGGCCTTAACCCACCAGCTACACCAATTATACAGCGACGAATTCATGCCAAGGAAGGATGTGACAGCTGTCACCCCGCATCCCCCTGACACCCGGGGAAGATCCCCTTGCTGCAGCGAGTGTGGGAGGCTGCTGCTCGTGCTGAAGCAAGGGCTTGCAAAGGGGCAGGAGAACACAGAGCCAAGTCCCTGCCACACAGATTGCAAAGCAGGAGAAAGAAGGAGCCCCGGCTCCTGGCCCAAGGGGCTGACAACTGCGCTTTTGCAGGAGCAGGGCTAAGCACGAGTGACAGGCAGAAGGGAAGGATCCCCTCCTGTGCCAGCAGGACACCTACGCAGACCTCCCCAGGTCTGCAAAACCTGCTGCGTGCTTGCGGTGCTGCAGCGCCGGGGGGATGCGTCTCCTCAAATCAGCCGTGGCCACATCTGCAGCGTGGCCCAGAGCCTGGTTCCCACCCACGCTGCAGTGCCTTGCATCAGGCAGCAGTACCCAACTGTGTGGTGTGGGGTGTTGGGTTGTGGGGAGGGAGAGGAGGGGCACTGAAAGAGTCCAGCAGAGACACAAAGTGATGGAGGGAGTGGAGCATCTCGTGCTGAGGAGCGGCTGAGGGAGCTGGGGCTCTGGAGCTTGGAGCAGAGGAGACTGAGGGGTGCCCTCATTCCTGGGGATCCATTGGGAAAGGGCAGTGTCAGGAGGAAGGAGCCAGGCTGTGCTCTGGGATGGCCAATGGCAGGACAAGGGGCAATGGTCCCAAGCTGGAGCACAGGAGGTTCCAGCTGAAGATGAGGAGAAACTTTGTGAGTGTGAGGGTTCTGGAGCATGGCCCAGGCTGCCCAGAGAGGTTGTGGAGTGTCCTTGTGTGGAGACACCCAAAGCCCTGGCCGTGTTCCTGTGTGACTGCTCTGGTGATCCTGCTGTGGCAGGGGTTGCACTGGATCAGCTTTGCAGGGCCCTTCCAACTCCTCACATTCTGGGACTCTGTGATTGCGAGTCCCCAGGTTTTGGTTGTGAATGCAAAGGTGGAGAACAACTTGTTCATTCTGCTGCTTCTCCTGGGAGCAGGGACATCCTGGTACCCATGAGAAAGCAAAGGATGCTACGCTCTGTGTGTGGCTGGACCACACCAGCGTGTAGGTGCTGGACCGGCTTGAGGAAGTGGAGGGCACTGATTTGCCCAGAGCAAAGTGGAGGGTCCAAACCTCAATTGAGCTGGACCCGCGCCCGTCCCAGCAGCGCTCCCTGCTCTTCCCTCCTTGCCCTGTGCCAAACCTGCTCCTGGGAGACCCTGAATGGCTCTTTTCAGGCTTTTGTTTCTTGGCAGCTGTGTTTTTGTTTTCTTTGCCCCTCTCTCCCCTTCGCGCTCTGGGTTCTCGGGAGGCTCAGCTCCAGTGTTTACCCTCCTCGGCTCTGCCCTGCGTCCCCCGCTGCCGACCCCCGCTCGCCAGTGCCAGAGAGATGAAAAGGCAGAGCCGTGGTGCTCCTGCTGTTTGCACGGTCTCCTGGGCTCCGCGGAAATGTTTAACTCCAAGTGTTGAAACTGAATATTTCCTGCTCTGAAAGGGCTGGATGTGCAGACGCACCCCTGCATGGAGGAATTTGTCCACGGGCTCTGTCGGAGGGCGTCTGCAAGCAGATCCCAGCACAGACTGAACCGAACCATCCTGATCCCATTGGGGATCGAGGGCCAGGTCCATTGCACTGATACAGATCCAGTGTAATTCCCCTGAGTCAGGTCTGATTCATTGGGAAACGGCTGCTGATGGGCTTGGGGTATTGGGGATGCAAGCATGGCACCGAACAGTAATGAAGGGGTGAAGCCGCATCCCTGCTCCCCCCCTGCATCTCTGCCCTGGGATGGAGGGCTGACAGCACCACCAGGCATTCACAAGCCAGGACTGGGTCACTGAGAGCTTTCTCCTCACAAGCAGAATGGGAAATGCTTCTTTGCATTTAAGTGAGGGGAAAAGGGACCCTGCCCACCAGCAGCCGTGTGATGCACACAGCCCCTCGTCACTCCGCAGGGTGGAGGAGACGATGCTCCCAAGCCTCTGTGAATCAGCAAAGTTTGCAAGGCGTGAGGGCTCGCTCTGCCCAGGAGCTCAGCGAGTTGCCAACTGAACGGAATAAATGGTTTCTAATTCAATTGCTGAGCTCCGCTGCTGTCTTATGGCACAGCCAGGCACCTCCCAGGGACTGCCACTGCGGGTGGCACAGGCAGCGGGTAGGGGACACTGAGGGGGACACGTTCCCTGCTGGGCATGCACTTGCTCTTTCCTAATAGTCCTTTGCTGGGCTGACCCCAGAGCATCTGCCCAGCTTTTGGGCCATCTTCTCCTTGTGGCCACCTGAACTGACCCCTGGTCAGACTGGCTTTTCTCTCCCAACTCCCAATTTCCCCTGTCTCAAACTGTTTTCCACTTGTCTGAGTACCAAACTCCCCCTCCTCCGAGATGCCTCCCTCCATCGCGCCCTCCTATTTCCTCTCTCTCCTTCTTAAGCACTCCATCATTTAAACCCAATCAAAGCCAGTTGATCTGAAACTCTTCTGAATAGAAATGACCCCATGCTGGGGCCTCACTGCCCCGCGCGCCGCTTCGGGGGCTGCGCTGAAACCAGGTGGGTGGTAATGGAAGTGCTGACACAAGCTCCTTGACAGCATCGCCACTGCCAGCGCCTGTAATAATCCCTCCCGGCTCCCCCGCAACTCGGTTTCCGCGGCGATTATTTTCCATCCGATGATAGGCTTGCTGTTATTTGTGTACTGATAGCAGATATCTCGTGTGACAAGCCTCCGTTCCTTCCAGCTCAAAAAACAATAATTCAAAGAAAGCCCCATATTAGCTTAGAAATAGCCAAACACTCGCTCTTCTCCTGGCGAGCCCGCGCCGCAGCCGATGAGCAGAGCCTGACAGTAAGTGGTGGCCAGGGGGCTGTCAGGGGGGGATGACAACGGTGGGGTGAGGAAGATGGAGATGGTCCATGTTCCTGTGCAGAGCGCCCTGGAATAGCAGTGGCGGCACAAAGTACGTGGTAATAAAGTGAGGGAGCCTGAATAACATCTCCCTGTTCGTTACTGGTGTGCTCCCAGTGCCATGCCTGTGGGGCTGCATCCTATGGGATACCACCTTGGATGCTGCTGCTTTTAACTGGGGCCCAAAGGTAGGCAGCCCCCAAAAACCTGCAAAGGGGGGTGGCTTGAGGTCAGGGCAGGCTCTTCCCCTTCCTTGGGCTCCTGCTTGGCTGCACAGGATGCAGGCCTCAGCTGTGAGGGATGCAGACCTCACCTGTGTGGGATGAAGACCTCACCTGTGTGGGATGAAGGCCTCACCTGTATGGGATGCAGACCTCACCTGTGTGGGATGAAGACCTCACCTGTATGGGATGCAGACCTCACCTGTGTGGGGCGCAGACCTCAGCTGTGAGGGATGCAGACCTCACCTGTGTGGGATGAAGACCTCATCTGTGTGGGGCGCAGACCTCAGCTGTGAGGGATGCAGACCTCACCTGTGTGGGATGAAGACCTCATCTGTGTGGGATGCAGACCTCAGCTGTGAGGGATGCAGACCTCACCTGTGTGGGATGAAGACCTCATCTGTGTGGGATGCAGACCTGGAGTGTGTGGCATCCACCTGCCCTGCCCTGGAGCACATGCATTTTGGAGGTCTGTGCATGCAGGAAGGGAGAAGTGGTCTGGAAAAGTGGTTTTTCCTGCAAGAAGAGGCTTTTGAGGAGTTACTACTTCTCCACTCCTGCATCCCAGCGCAAAGCTGCCGCAGGGCACCAGTAGAAACTGGACTCAGACTGTGCTGGACGTGGCATGGGCATGGGGCCATTCCTGCCTCGAACCAAAGAGAGAGGGGCACAGGGATGGGTGATGGTCAGTTGTGTACAGCTGGGGCGTGTAAGACACACAGAGGCACAGAAGGACCCCTACAACCTCATGAGCAACCCGGGGCGATCCCATGGGTCTCTCAGTAACAAGGTGTATTCAAACAGCACCCTTCGAGGCTGCTGCATGTCCCGTTGGGTCCAGCACCGCGTTTCTCGTGGTGAGAGGCAGCCTAGCAGTGAGGAGAGGTGAGGAGCTCATCTGAGCATCCCATCCCATCACTCGCGGTCCCAGCCCTGGGTCTCCATCCATGGAGATCACGGCTGTCCGGCGCGGGGCAGGGGAAGATGGATTGAGCTGGACAATAATTTAAGAAACTGAGTGAGTCTGTACATCCAATCACTTTACAAATCAGGGGAAAAGGAGAGAGGAGGAAAGGCAGGAAGGGGGGGGGGAGAAGTGAAAAGGCCGCGCAGGGAAATGCATCACAATTACTGTCTCGGCTCTAATGAGGAGCCTGTCATGAGGCTGTCATCCTGCGGAAAGCCACCTACTCAGAAAGATTCAATAAAAAAGTAGCAGAGAGATAAAAAAGAGATATATTTCAGCCCTTGCTAATATTCTTTTCATTTGTCCCAGCACAAAATAAGATACTGCACTTAACCGGCTCGGTTAAAATGAAAAGCGGGGGGGGCGGGAAGGGAGCAGCATTGATCAATACCACTAAAAGCCGGGAGACACGGTGATGGAGTGCAATTTTTTTGTCTGTGCTGAAGCATAGCAGAGGCCCGGGCGGGGTAATTTATGATTCGCACGCATGCCGGCTAACTAGAGGCTGACAAGACAATGACTCCTCGAAGAGAGGGACACGGGCCGCTGGGAGAGCTGCAAAGGGAGAGTGTGACAGGGACCTGGAAGGGAGAGGGCTGGGATGGGCTGTGGCCCCGTTTCCCTGTGGTGCAGCTCCTGGACTCAGAGCAGAGCAGAAACACCTCAGAAACATCTCAAAAACGCCTCAGAAACACCTCCCCAGGCTTCACAAGGGAAAAATAGAAAAACGCCAAGGGCAAGGCAAGGGGCTGTGCTGCCTCCATCCCTCTCCTCCTCGTTCGTGGCTCCCAGCCGGGCAGGTTGCCCATGCTGGCTTCCCCCAAGTGCCTGGCCATGGCTCGTGCTGCGCTGGAGATGGACCAAGGTGGGATAGTGAGGACCAGGGACAGAGACAGATGATCCCTTCTCTGTTCCAGCTCCTTTGGTGGGTGCTCTTATGAGTTTGGACAAGCTCAGGACCATGAAGCTGGACCTTTCTGCTGCCACCCATCCTGTGCCCTAGCAGCCAAACTGGAGCCTCCTCCAACCCACTGCCTTGTGTCCAAAACACACACGTCCTGGGCAGCAGCTGGGTCTCCCTGACATCAGTGGGGTCCCTGGCTTCAGCAAACATGGCACGGCAGAAATGCTCCTGGGGGCATCCAGCAGCTGCAACCCTCCAGTTTGGAGACCTCCTGCAGCGTGAGGCACCTCCTTGAGCTGCCCTGCATCCCATGAGTCTTCTCATACCACACAGCCGAGACTGTGGACATGAGGAATCACAGAAGCACAGCATCCCAGCATGTGAGGAGCTGGAAGGGCCCTGGAAAACTGATCCAGTGCAACCCCTGCCACAGCAGGATCACCAGAGCAGTCACACAGGAACACGGCCAGGGCTTTGGGTGTCTCCACACAAGGACACTCCACAACCTCTCTGGGCAGCCTGGGCCATGCTCCAGAACCCTCACACTCACAAAGTTTCTCCTCATCTTCAGCTTGAACCTCCTGTGCTCCAGCTTGGGACCATTGCCCCTTGTCCTGGCATTGGCCATCCCAGAGCAGAGCCTGGCTCCTTCCTCCTGACACTGCCCTTTCCCAATGGATCCCCAGGAATGAGGGAAGCCCTCAGGCCCCTCTGCTCCAGCTCCCTCAGCCGCTCCTCAGCACGAGATGCTCCACTCCCTCCATCACTTTGTGGCCCTGCTGGACTCTTTCAAGCAGTTCCTGTCCTTCTGGAGCTGAGGGCCCAGCACTGGACACAAGATTGCAGCTGTGGTGTGAGCAGGGCAGAGCAGAGGGGCAGGAGAACCTCTCTGCCCTCCAACCACCCCTTCTCATCCACCCCAGGATGGCGTTGGCCTTCTTGGCTCAAGGGCACATTGCTGGCTCCTGGGCATTGCTGCCACCAACACCCCAGGTCCTTTTCTGCCTGGCACAGTCACAAGGGTCACTTTTCGTCCCTTGCTAAATCAGACTCCTGAGCTGGGGATCCTGCTGGCCCTGGTGGGAGGGGGAAAGAGGAAGAGCTGCGTAGCCACATCACCAACGTGTTCCCGGGTTATCCATGCTCTGCATCATTTCTTGGGATGGAAAGATCTGGAGCTGAATACCTGCTTTGGCTGCCAAAAAATAATGGCAGTGGGAACTAGAGAAGGTGGGAGTTTCACAGAAACACCCCTGTGTCTGGCTGGAAGCCTGTAAGAGAGCTGAGGTCCAATGTTCCAGGTACTTTTGGGGTCTGTGGGGTCTGTGTCTTCATCCACAGCAGAAAGTGGGACGCAGCCATGAGCATGAGCCGGGGGTTGCTGGAGGGGCTTTTCCCTCGCATCCTCATCCCACTGCTGCCCATCTGAGCTCTCTGTGAAACCCACAGGACCATCCTGCACCAGATCGCATCTGCTCAGCTCTCCACACCGTGCTTCCTGCTCCTCTGGGTCCTCAGCAAAGGGTCCCGAGGGACAGAATCAGCCTGGAAACGGGATTCTGCCTTTGCCATTGGCGGTGAAAGAGGCCCCTGGGGACCATCCCCCTGCCAGTGGGCCAGGGGCTCTCTGTGGATCCCACCACAGCCCCATCTGGGCCCTGCAGCAGATGCTCGCAGGCAGCCACGCTGCTCCCATGCCCTTGACTTGGAGGGCAGCCTGTTAGGTTGGTGATATACTGATCCGCCCGTAATTCGACGGGGTGATGGGGCAGAGTCTTTCCCTGCCTCCCACCCACTCCCTCCCCCCCGACTTTGCAGCTCCTCTCCTCCCTCGGGGGTGTGTGGGGCACACATCGAAAACACAGATATTGAACTGTCAAAACTATTTCCTACAAGAAAATAGATTCATCAGCTTGCAGCACGCAGGGTCATTGCCACATTTTCCCCTCGCGCCAGCACCTGCACATGCCGGCGCATACCCAATGCCTCTTCGCTGCACCGGCACTTTAGCTTGTAGCTCAGGGCCCTTAAGTGACTTTGAGAAATGGATAATCGATTATAATTCCACGGGCCTCTCTGCAGATTTATCCGGAGAATGTATAAAAGCCAGGGCTTGTGAGAAGCGGGTCCTTCTGGCCAACACGTCGATTGCCTGCGCTCTCCGTGCCCGGCTCGGAAAATCGCATCCCGAGCACGACTCTGTTTAATCCATCAGTACACAATCAATGCACTCTGTAATCAACTCTTGATCACTTAATTTTACACATGTTGGCTGAATCCCTTTGTTTAATCACTAGATCAGGCCGCCTTGTTGCACTGCCCCCTCCCTGCTTAACCCTCCCTGACCCTCATCCTCCACCCCCTCCACCGCCGGCACCACCAAACGCAGCCCGGAGCCTTCATTTCACCTTGAGGAAGAGCTCCCGTGAATTTAGAGAGCTGCGAGATGGCAAAGGGAGGGTAGGAAGGAAAACAGAGGGAGTGAAAAAATAACCCTGGAAAGAAAGGAAAATATTTTCCCTTCTGTGTCTTGTCCTGGCCATGGAACAGAAATCTCTGCGGGGATTTAAAAGGGGGTTGGATGCTGGGGATGCGCACACCGAAGGCTTGCAGCACCCAAAGGGGAACGGGCACATCGGGATGTCACTGGGCAGAGGCACCAGCACACGACAGAGGCACCCACAGCAGCATCCAGCTCCTCCAGCATCCTCCCCACCCCGTTATTATTTCGACTGTTTTAGCAGCTGAGGCCATTACGAGCATCGGTTCCTGATCTTTCCCTCCCAGAGGCATCCTTGGGAACATCGCTCCCATCTCGCCGGGGTTCATCTTCCTTTTTATGGCAAGAGCACGACCCTCGGGGTTGCGAATGCATGTAAACGCAGCTATTTGGCGTTTTTAGCATGATTTGTGTCGCTAGCCTGATGCCACCTCACCCTTCACACGTGCTCTGCCGGCACGCCGGGGTCAGCGTCCGGGGGATGCTCATAGGTGGAGATGTCTGACTGCCCGACATTGAAATGCACTGGGATTCAGCGTGTGTGCGCCTCATCCTGCTGCCAAATAACCCCTTCCAAAAAGATTTTGTCGCGTTTTAATTATGCGATGAGAACCTGAAGGGTCAAAGATAGGGGGATCACATACTTGCAATCCAAACATGCAACATTTTGACCAGCCACGCAGGTCGCCCGGCACTTTCCTCCTACCCGAGCATCATTCATAGCCTGGTTAAATCTCCCTTTTTTCTTAAAGAGGCCTTGATGCCGCCTCTAATTTGGCACGTGGAGTAACTGCTGCTCGTGCTTGTGAGGATAAACGATGGGATATGCTTGAACAAGAGGGATCTGGGAGCGCAATTGCCGGGGGAGCGTGCAAATGTTAGCTTTGCACAGGAAACTCGCACAAAACTGTGTGTTGACACCAAGAGGCCAGTTGTAGGACAAAGCAGGCGCGGGTGTTTAAAGAGAATTCCAGTTGCTATCCTATAGCAAATAGTCTTCAAAGAGCCCCTGGAGCTCTTCGCTTCTCAGCATGGGAAGAGGAGCTCGCGCAAGATGAAACGCAAATAAATAGTTTACCATAGAAAAGATATCCAAGGCAAAGAGTGAAATGCAAGTTTTAGATCTCACATTAGCCAGCTGGGGTTTTATTGGTCCCCAAGTAAAAGCTGTAAATAAAATACAAACCTAACCTGCATATTGTCAAACTACATTAAAAAAAACCCTAACAATCCCACAACTTAATTGCACTCAAGAGCACCAAGGGGCGAACTGGTGCATGGTGCATCGCAAGGCAGCCCGCAGAGCTGACAGTACAGCGTAAATCCAGGAGCTGGACAAGTGGAGCCTTTTGCCTTGGGATGTGCTGATGGGCACAGGTTACTGCAGCTTTGCTAATGTAGCTCATTCCTGGCTCCTATGCTCCAGCTTGCACCCATTGCCTCTTGTCCTGGCATTGGCCATCCCAGAGCAGAGCCTGGCTCCTTCCTCCTGACACTGCCCTTTCCCAATGGATCCCCAGGAATGAGGGCACCCCTCAGGCTCCTCTGCTCCAAGCTCAAGAGCCCCAGCTCCCTCAGCCGCTCCTCAGCAGGAGATGCTCCACAGTGTTCACTTCTCCAAGTGATAGTGCTTGTATGGTAAGAAAACATGGCAAGGCCACTGTCTCACCATGGGTGCTGGATCCGCACCTCATCTTTGTGGCCCTGCTGGACTCTTTCAAGCAGTTCCTGTCCTTCTTGACCTGAGGGCCCAAAACTGGACTCAGTATTGCAGATGTGGTGTGAGCAGGGCAGAGTAAAGTGTTAGTAAGAACAGAGAGCACAAAAGGCTCTGTCTGCTTCTGCTGACATTGGTGTCAGGGAGGATGGGTGTTGGGTGGGATGCTGAGACCCCATCTCTTTGTTTCCAGGCTCCTGCCTGGCCATAGGTGATGCTGCACTTTGGGGAGGCGCAGAGCATCCCCAGGTGACAGGGACAGCGGCTGCAGAAATGAGTGAGTGACCAGAGCATCTTTTCCTCCTGTTTTGACCCCTAAGGGCTCCTGGGGGCTCTTGTCCCAGCCTCTGCCAGTGCAAGGACACCTCCCCTCTCCATGTCCATCTCTCATCCCTCCTATGCAGAGCTTTGCTGCTCTTTTAATCCACTTTTCCTTTCCACTTAAACCTTAATATATGCTGACAAGATCAAAACTGGCCCACCTGGCTCTTTTTTTGCTCTTCCCAGCAGACCCACACTTGGGACATCCAAGCAGAGATGGGACGTGCCCGGGTTGGGAGAAGAAGGTAATGGCAAAGCTGGTTTACAAAATGCTGGTCCAGCAGCAGCAAACCCTTTGGGAGAGCAGGAAAGACCTCGCTGCAAGTCACTGCAGAGGGGACTGAGGCCAGGGCCAGGTGGGGAGCCTGCCCCACTGTCACCCCCATGGCAACACAGGCAATGACACTGGCACATCCCTTCTGCCGTTTTCAGGTGGAGGGAGGGAAATAAGAATAGAAACCAACCCAAAACAACCTGCCAAGGACTAATTAATATTTAATTTACTGCAAAATGTACTTATTATTCCCAAGTAATTGGCCGGCTGCACAGCTGTGACCACTAATGAATAGAGGGGGAACAAGACACAGGGCCAGGAGGCGGGCGGGGGGAGCGCAGGGGTGGTGTTATCTTTGATCAGACCCCGCTGCCTGCCTTTAATGTGCATAATAAGAAAACTTAAACAGCTTTGATTTGGTGTTTTGTTTTTTTTTTTAAAGATCTGAAAACGGCCGCGATGCCGCTAATGGATTGCTTTCAGCTTATCGCACTGTAATCGCCCTATTATCACCGCAACTTTAACGAGGGGAGGTGGGGGAAGAAAGGACTTTGGAAGATGGCATTTGCAAAGAGGTTGTTGAATAACACTGCCGCTAAATGCAGTGAAAACAGGCGAGTCCAGCTTATTGCGATTCCTCCCATAGATTGCCAATACCCGAGGCATACAGCATCCCCGTCTCTATTGCTGCTTTTCTCTCCGTGATTGAGCTATTGGCTCATTTAACTCTGAGGAGGGGAAATGTTTTTTTTTCACTTGCTAATAGAAGCGGGGCTCGGCTGCGGTCCGGCGTAGCTTTTGAGATCAGGTTTTTCTTGATGGCTCATTCTGCGGAGGGAGTTGATTTCACCCCAGCGCGGAGTGCTTAAGTGGGATTTAAGTGGCGCGCCAGTCTTTTGCTGACCCCTTCGCGCAGGGTGAAATCTGCCCTGAGAGCCTCCCCTCATCGGAGAGGGACGCTCAGCACAAGGCGGGGACATATCCTGATGCTTCAGCCTCTTCGGCTGCTGCTGAGATCTGGTGTCTCATAGGTACAGCTTTGGGGGATAGAGATGTCCTCATCCCCATGCCCTGGGATGTCTCAGCTGATGCACAAGGAAATGCGCCTTTGCTACATGGAGGGGATGTGGAGGAGAGTGGGAAGGGATTGAAAGTCCTGGTTTATCTCTCTCTGCATCCAGATCTGCCCAGATCCTTGATGTTCCCTCCCGCAACGGCCATCACTTCTTCCCCAGGAGGCCAAGAACACCAGAGCAGCCTTCCCCCTGCCCCAAGTCTCACCCCTCCTCTCCTCCACCGCCCCAATTAAAGCCCTGGCGGTGGATCCAAAAGCTCCTTCAGCTTTACGACGGCACCAAGACCTTGGGGTCGAGTTCCCGCTTCCCTCTTCCACGGGTGTAAACCCAAAGCAACTTGATGGACTTCAGCCGCGCGAAAGCCAGGTCAGCACTTGGCACCTCCGCGCCTCTCGGCATCCAAGTTTGGGAGACGTGCCGTCACGGCCGCCCGCTGCTCCCGCCCCGCGGCCGCCTCTTCCCCTCCGCCCCCCGGTGCCCCCGCCTTGCGGCCGCCTCTTCCCCTCCGGTGAAAGCAAACAGCTCATCAGACACCGTCCCGTGGAGGCTGCGTGGTGGCAGGCGGCCACGGCACACAGCGGAGCAGGGGAGAGGCGTGAATCGTGAGAGCAAATTGGAGACGGAGCGCACGCAGCCCCGCGCAACCATGGAGCGGCTGGAGCGGGATCAAAGCAGGGCGGTGGGGAGGATTGCGGGGTGGCAGGGCTGTGCCCGTGCAGCTCGGAGGAGCAAGGAGCTCGACCTCTACCTGCCGTGGGTCTCTGTGCAGGGACATCGCGCTGAGACGGTGGCCTGACACCTCTGCGTCCCTCTGTGAGGGACCTACACAGTGGGGACAGAGACGGAGCAGGCTGGGCCGTGCAGTTTTGGAGGTGGACCTGCTCTGTGCAGTCTAATGTGCAGGGAACTGAACTCGGGAAATGCAACCCCATGGGTCGTGCAGCCCCAGAACGGCCTCTGATGGAAAGGCATGAACACCTCGCATGTACCTAAAAAACCAAATTTACAGCTGGGAGCACACATCTGCACATAGGTTTTCCCACCTGGAATACAAGCACCTGAGTCCCCTGCAAAGTGAGCAGCCAAGGTTAAAGAGCAGCTCTTGCTACACCTTCCTTTTTGCTTGGTTTATCAATCACTCTTTTTGAATCTACTTCAGCGTGGAGTTTGGCTTGGAAGTCTTCTCTGAAATGGGAAGGGAGTTTTTCTCTGAAATGCCACACAATTTATTCATCTTAATAGGTGGATTTTTCTTTTAAGGAAACTGCACAATAAGAAAGTGTGGTCTGTTTGTAGGGCCATGGGTGTCTAGGAAGCTTTGCAACCCTCCCTGCCTGTGTCAGGGCAGGACCGTGGTGCCAAACACCTTGGGGAGCTATGGACCAGAGGATGGGCTGGAGGGGCTACCAGGTCATCCCATGGGTGACCACCATGGGCAGAGCCAGCCACGAGCAGCTCCCTACTGCAATGCAGCCCCAAAACGGCTGCGTTTGGCTTGAAAGCAGCTCGAGCTCTACTTTTTGATGTCACGATGCACATTATCCCCATAGTAAAACTAAAGCAGCAGAAAACTACACCCTAAGCCAATAAGCAGTAACAAATGCCCTCAGAGGTGTTAGAGGGGAGCACGGCAGCACTGAGGGAGCATCGGTGCTGAACCAGCCCCTTTCCTGCTCCATGAGCCCCATTAAGGGTGCTGAGCTGTAGGAAGAGTCACCACCTCTCTTCCCAACCTCTCATCCCCATCCCTGCCCCATCCCAGCAGCTTTCCCTGCCTCTCTGGGGCTTTCCCTTCCATGTTTTTGTGCTGGCTGAACCAAAAAAGAGATACTGATAGAAAATCCTCCCCAAAACCACATTTCTGCCTTGCTCCTGACACAAATCTTGCAATGGAGAAGTTGCCACCAGACATTAAAGGGGAAAAGCGATTTTGGTTGGGCTCTTGGCAAGCTGAGCTGGCGCTGACTGTCCGCTGCTTGATTTTCCTTGCTGGGTGCTGCCTCCCTGGCATCAGGAGGGAGCTGGCTGTCAACCCACAGAGATTTATTTTGGATTTTATTAAACCTGATCAGAGAGGCGATGGTTTTATTTGGTCCTACCTCAAGGCGGCCCTCAGCGTCTGCCAAAATAATAATTAATATGTATTTGATTAGCGACTTGTGTGTGAGGAGGTGGATGCTTCACGACCATGAGTGGGCGTTGGGAAGCGGGTTAGCATCATCCCTATGTCCCAAAAAACTGCTGCAAAGAGATGGGTATGGTGTTGTGGCTATGAAATGACACAGGGACTTGGGACCAGGGACGGCCTGCTTGATCTCACTCATTTTTCCATGCTTTATACTCTCATTTTTGGTAAAAAATTGTCTTTCCCATGTTTTGACTCCCTTCTCCATTCAGGGAGAGGGACAGGGACTGTGTGTAGCGCTCTGCTGCTATAGAGGCCCCTGCCTAAAGGCATCCTCAAGAAAAACACAAATAACCTTATAAATAATACAACAAAATACTAAACGAATATAAATAATAAAAATAATATGAATAATAAAAATAAGATAAATAATAAAAATAATATAAATAATGAAGAAGTCAGTCTCTGCTTGCCTGACCTGACTTTTGTCCTCCCACTTGCAGCACCACAGATGATGCTCAGCAGCAGATTTCAAGCCGGACCCCCCAAATATCCCCAATATCAGCACTGCACAGACACAGAAACCCAGCTCAGGCAGAAAAAAAAGTCAACAAAATACCCCAGGGAATTAAAAAATCTGACCAGATAGGCACTATTGACGGAGAAATATAAACGCTGCTATTTCAGAGGCGGCTTCGCGAGCCCTAAACCTGAGCTGCAAAGTGGATTGCTGGGTTCGATTTGTCAAACTGGGAGGCTGGCAAGTTTGGGCAGCTTCGCAGGCTGTGTTTTATGGAACCTTTCAGGAACCCTCAATAAAAAATGTATTAGATTAGTAATTTGAGTCCCAAATGACCAATTTGAAACGATTGCTTTCTTATGATTTTTCTGAAAGCGCCCGTTTCGTGAGAAATTGCTTGAAAAATCAGAGTTTTTAGAGACAGTTGTAACAGCACACACGAGGGCTGGGCACGATGGGTTTGAACGTTCATTTAATTGAGAAAGGGGGAAAAAAACCCCTGTGTAATGCCTCCTTCCCTTTCCTGCATTAACATAATAAGGTCTAGTTCTTAACTACTTCTCCACAAAGTGCCTTATTGCTGCCCAGATTCAGATGGGAAGAAGGGAGGTGCAGAGGGAGACTCGACTTGCTGGGTTGGTGCATCCCAAGCAGAGCTGGGACAGGAGCCCCGTGCTGGGTCCCAGTAGGTCCCAGTTTGGGCGGTTATGGCTCCTTCCCAGCAAACTGGTTTTCCTCCACTCTGCTCAGCTCGGGACGTCTGCTATTGCAGCTGGGGAATGAGGCAGCCGGGCTCTTGGGGAGAGATCTGTACTTCCCAGCATGGAGATGTATAGTATGTAGAGTTCACACAAACCTATCAGCTATGTTTTATTAATTTTATCACTAAAAACCCCAATGAAAACTGCCATTTAACTATGAGATGCACCGGAAATTAAGTGTACGATGACCTACTAAACCAACCTAAGTTATCACTCCCCAACCCTGTGATCCTCTTCTTCTCAGCCTTCTGGTCTCTGGACTTTAAGGACCCTGCTTACAGCACAAATTCAAGCTTTCTGCCCTGACTGCAGGGCTCGAAGCATGCCTTTGCTATTTATTTAAAGGAAAACTGAGATCCTTGTATCACCGCTTGATTGCAGGGCCTGCAATTTTCAGGAGGAAAATATATATATATATAATACTGAGAGTCTTATGTTAAAATTGTGAAAATTGGCAATAATGAGAGTGAACCACCCTGGGATACCGCTCCCTGGAAGGTATTAAGGAATTCCAGTGCACAGCCTAATTAGGATTATTAGGACTGGAGTGGTTAGGAAAGATGCAGAATTTGGAGAAGAAACAGCAGAAGAAGGACTAACCTACCCTCCATCCTCTTCTTTTTATCCTTTCTGGTGAATCCTGCCTTTGTATCCCTCCTCTCCTTTTTCTCTTCCCCCCCCATGCTCCCCTCTACCTCCTATTTCTCTCAGTTTCCCACTCCTGTGGAGATCTCTTTTAATGGGAAACACATTAAAAATAGGGGTGTTGTTGGTACCTCGGTGGCTGACACCTCCAACTGCATCCCTTCCTCCTCATCCTCTTCCCTTCATCCCTGATGACAGCAGCATCTCCTCAGGGGGGGGTCTGGTCCAGGATCCTCCATGAGTAACTGAGGTGGCTGTGGCATCCTATTAGAGCGGTCAGCTCCAACTGAGACATTTGGGCATGACTCCAGCCCAGAGTAAATTAACTCAGAATCCCAGAGTGT
>NW_010179623.1:0-13955 GCF_000695765.1 Mesitornis unicolor | reverse complement strand
CTGTGATTCTGTGATTCTGTGAGTCTGTGAAAAAACAGAAATGGCAATGTAGAATGATAGTTGAGAATGAAAAATACATTTTTCCCCAGTGTATCAAATGTGAAAGTTTATTTGCACTAACATCAAATGAAATGCAGACAAAAAGCTTTAAAGAATGATGATTTCAGTAGGCAAAAGTAAGAGTTTTCTTTATCTCTCATAGCTCTGCTGAAGAATGGGAGTAAGGGGTGTTTTCCATTCGAAAACTTTTGCTTTAAAAGTCAGTCAGTCAACAAGCTCAATGACATACCATTTAATTTGAGCAAGGTGATTTTTCCCCTCTACTCCACTCTGGTGAGACTCCATGTGGAGTACTGTGTTCAGCTCTGGGTCCCCCAACATAAGTAGGGTATGGACCTGTTGGAGTGAGTCCAGAGGAGGACTCACACAGATGATCAGAGGGCTGGAGCACCTTTCCTGTGAGGCCAGGCTGAGACAGTTGGGGCTGTTCAGCCTGGAGAAGAGAAGGCTCCAGGGAGACATTATAGCAGCCTTTCACTACATAAAGGGGGCCTACAGGAAAGCTGGGAAGGGACTCTTTATCAGAGAGTGTAGTGACAGGATAAGGGATAAGGGTTTGATACTTTAAGTGGGTAGATTTAGACTAGATATTAGGGAGAAATTCTTTACTGTGAGGGTCGTGAGACACTGGCACAGGTTGCCCAGAGAAGCTGTGGATATCCCATCCCTGGAAGTTTTCAAGGCCAGGTTGGACAGGGCTTTGAGCAGCCTGGTCTAGTGGGAGGTGTCTCCCTGACCACGGCAGAGAGGGTGGAACTAAATTATCTTTAAGGTCCCTTCCAATCCCAACTGTTCTATGATTCTGTGATATGACCAAGCTTGGCAACGTGTGCGCATGTGTATGTGTGTGTATGTTCACATGGTTCCATGGCTGTGGAGCGACTCCAAGACACATATCTCACAGACTTCCACATCCTGCTGTGGCCTTCCTGGCACACAGCGAGAGGCTATGCTGCAGCTGTGCGAAGGTACTGGGGACAGGGCAAGAGGTCCAGGAGGAGCCAGAAAATGGTCTGCAATCAGCCTTCTCTTGGTTTACACCATCCTTCTCTGAGGCCCATCTTGAGTTACAGCACATCCTTGTCCTCCTTGTCGTAGCCATCTGCATCATGAAGCTGGTGGGATAGAGTAGCTGAGAGACTGTGGGGCCTCTCACCAGTCCCCTGTCCCTTGTCCCATCACATCCCTGGGCAGAACACTGGGAGGCCACCTGGAGTGTTGGATGCTCTGCTCAGTGACCCTCCCTGGTTACCTACAGACCCTCTTTAGAGCCTTGAAACCCTCACACCTCTCCCCTTTTTTTTTTCAACTTGTAAGCTGATTGTTTTCCCATTTTTTCCTGTTTTCTCCTAGGCCTTTGCTGGCATACGGGAGCTAGATGGTTTGGTTAGAGCTAGTCCCTGGCTAAAGGGAGAACAACAAAAGTGGCAGCTGTGCAGCCTTGCCATTGACAAAGAACACAGGAAGACTGGGCCAGGACTGTGCCTCTCCCTTAGCATATGGCACAAAGCAACATGCCTCTGACACCCATCATCTGCTCATGTTGCAAGGCAGAATTCAAGAATTACAACACCAAGAGAAGCAGAAATATTTGAAGGAAAAGGCAAAAGAGAATTTCTAACAATATTTTATTAGCTTGCACTGCAAGCATTTTTGAAGCAAAAATACCAGTCACTGAGCGTGCTTTCCAGTCATGAAAGACAAATGAAAATAATTACTATTACTAATTTTACTTTCTTGGGACCTCAAAGTTACACAGCTCCAATGATTTTGGTGTGTTTTATTCTTAGAACTATGTCAGCTGAACATTGTTATCAGTGAGCATCCAAGAGATGGAAACTTCAAGCAGTACTGACATTCCAAAAAGCAAACCCCAAGAACTGTCTACATCATAACATGGATCCATGCTCCACAGGAATCCCTGCTTCCTTACAAGATTTCAATTTCAGTAGGGTCTTCATATGAAGTTCCTTAAAAAAGAATTAATTTTCTGGGAATTGAGCTCAGAAAAGAAAGCCACTGACTTTAGAGGGGATTTAGGTGTCTATTACAGTGGACTAGTGGCATTGGTGCTTTGTTGAAAACATACAGACATAATTTGACTCTGAGCATCCAACTTCCATGGTGGTGCCAAATACATAGGAGTAGTTCCTTGGCTGGCCTTGATTTTGCTTCCATTTGTTAGTTTGTCAGCTTTAAAAGAAAAGGATGGAAATATAGATATAAAGCTCAAGTTCATCTTCACATTATAAGTAGAAGTTTTTAAAGCTTTAACTGTGGTTTGCCATTATAAACTCAATGCTGTAATGGATTACAGCAGAGTAATATATTGCATCTGGCTTCTTTTGCCTCAAAACCAGCAACAGTACTGTACATATAACAATTTTAAGATGCAAAAGTTTAAAATAAATGAGGGACCTAAGGCAACATTTTTTAATACTATTATGTGTATTCATGTATCAGAGGAGCTGATTCACAGCTACATAGCCTCCACTGGTAATGTCAGGTAATGCTTAGCCACAGGCCTTCCAGGGTTCTGGAAGCAAATGTTTGGATATAAGCAACACTTGCAATTTCACGTTCTTGGTTTAAGACTAACCTGAGATCAGAAGCAATGATGAAAGAGGACGTCTTTAAAAGACTGTGAACATCTACCACCTAAACCTCCAAAACGAGTTCAGCAGAACAAAGAGTGCATTCTCATGAGCAGTGCACCTAAGCATTGCATTTGGTACACAGAAGGGAAAAGAGAGCTTTAGCGGTGGTTTTTTTAAAGTGTGGCCAGCTGGCAAAGAGATTTCAGTCTCCAAAAGACCTCTATAGTAGTAATCACAAGAAACAGCAAACCTCAGAGGCTTTGTTTATCATCTGCAGAAGCAAATGGCAAAACCTCATGAAATTACAGCCACTTTGCTTGTTCCAGAGTTCTGCTGTTTGGAAGAATTTGTTTTGTTTTGGTTTTGGTTTTTTTTTCTGTAACCAGGAAAACTCCACTTTCAGTCTATCTAAGGGAAGATGATTTCTGGCACCTGGTGGCAGAGTGGAACTGAGTCCTTCACACATAGCGGGACTGGAGATCTTGCAAAAAGCACTGCCAAAGAACAAGCTGCACTGCAGCAAAAGCCAGGTAAACAGCTGTTGAATGAAAGGCAGGTACAAGCAAGGAGAGGTGTTTGGCATGTGGAGGTTGATAATACTACAGCATAGTTTGTTGCCCATAACCTTTTCTTTCAGGCTATTTTCCTGTTCCATGGGACTGAGGGAGATGGTAAAGGCTAAATAAAGAAGAATTCAAGTTACCTAAAGTGAGAATTAGGCAGACTCTACAATGAAACTATCATCTTGTTATTTACCTAAAAATACCAGATACTGCAGTTTGTAAAGTTAAGAGTTATTTGCATTTAGTTGTTTCACCTCTACATATGCCCATTCTTGGTTCCCAGCTCACTCCCATGGCCATCAGAGAGTGGGGAAGTAGACATTTCTTCTCCTAAACCTCCCAGGGATCTGACTTGCCAGGCATTTCTAGCACCTCAGATGCCAGTAGGATCAAGTGGACCAGAAAACATCGCAGATATCAGTTAATTCTACACTATGTAGGGCACGGATGCAATGCACTCCTTTTCATCATTACTGTTATAATTGGACAATTAGTTGAAAAAGAAACTATGTTGACTTGATCTCTTTTCTCTCTGAGAAGACACAAACCCATACTTGATTAAGCCATGCCTTTCTGATCATGTGGCACTGTCTATCTCTCCTTTTGAAGCTATACCACAACGTAGCAACAAAACCCAGTTCTCACTAGACCAGAAAGTGAGCACAAGTGCCTACAAGACACTCTATTCAAGGCTCTCACTCATGGGTGGAGCAGCAAACCCACTGCAAAACAAGCCTACATGGCTGATGGACACATTTTCTCCTCCTGGTTGCTCCTTCTTTTCCCTTCAGTGCAGCCATACTCACTCTTTGGTTCACTGACTTCTTTTCTGCAGTCTCTGGCTCAATTAAACCCTTTGTACAGGGTGGCACAGCAGTACCAGGAGGAGTGGAGGATGTTTCTTGTGCAGATTAGTTTAAAAGTTGTTAATTAGGATCAACCTGTGGAAGGTGAAATGTGGGTTTGGGCATGCCCCTGTCTCTCCTTAGAAGAGCAAATCAAACCTACACTCTGGACCAATACTTCATGGGTCTACAATAAAGCATCTGCTATAAAATAGGGAGCACTGCCACTCTTCCCCTGATTTAAAGGGTGACTCTGCTCCTCGCTTGCAAAACATAAATACCAGTCCTGAATTTCTAGAGACATTAAGGCTTGTAGATCCTCAGAGGATGGGAGACTTGCTGTAGCCCTGACTGAGATGTCTGAATAATGGGACTCATCCATTCAGCACACGGATTGCTTCAGGTGGGGTTCAGAGGCTCTGCAGCACCTAACGTTCAGATATTTACTTCTATGAGTTACTTAGGCACACATCAGCTTCTGCTGATAAGCAAAACAACTGCTGCCAATCTAACTGAGCCTTTTGTAAACTAGATGAGAAAATTCTGTATCCTATGTAACATCTCAGCTGGTCACAAGTAGGTGAACAACTTCTGCCTTGTGACAGCAGAGAGATGACAGATGTCCCCTCATTCCCAACCTAGAGGGCAGAAATATCATAGACTTGCATACAAGACAATTGTTTAATATGTTCACAAATCAATTTTATTAATTTAAAACAAAATTAAGGAAGAAAAATTCTGTACACAATTGTGGACACAACACACTTTTTGTACAATAAGGCCCAGATAAACTAACTGGGTTTTTTTCAGTCCGCAAGAGACTAAAATTTGAACAGAGCCAAAAAAAAAAATAAAATTTAAAAAAACCAAAAAAAAAAAAAAAAAAAGACAACCAACCCCCCCATCACTGTCTACTTTGCTTGAGGAAAAAAAAAAGTCTAATTATAGTCTCAGTTCTAAAAACTACCCACAATGTGCTTTGTGTACGTATGCAAGTACTGCATGAATTCCAGCACTCACACTGGGTAAAGTAAAGCACATGTGCAAGTCTTCATTTCTGTTGGTAATAAAGCAATCCACAAACATTGAATTCTAGCAGCAATATGATTCCTCCCATAGAGAAGGGTGCTGTTGTGTAGCTACATTGGTGTGTTGTAGCTTTGCAGGTAGCTGTTCAAAGGCTGGTGTTTTCAGCAAAAGAAAACAAGAAGAAAGGCTGGAGAATGAACCAACAAAGCCGTGGCTCTTAACGAAGAGATTTAAATCAGGCTAAAGGAATTGGTACAACTCAAGCTGAAAAGTCAGACTAACAGTTTATCTGACCAAGAAGCTCATGGCCTTCAAGAGTAGAAAAATCACAAGTCACAGACAGACACAGTCTAGGTTTGTCCTGTAAATGGGTATAAGCAAAAGCAAATTTTAACTCCTTGGTGATAATTATTTCAGTATTTCCATTGCCGGCAATGGATGTTATATCTTAGGAAAATCTGAGTCCTGGTGGAAGAGGATTAAAAAACTTAAATGTATATGAGTATTCTTGTTCAATTTCTCCAAAATATTCCCATTTCTAATTTCTAAAAATAACAATGATGATAGTTTCCTTCATTTTTGGATGAGACAAAAACTATTCGGTACCAAGATTCCAGTTTAAGTCTTGTCTTAAAATATATTTGTGTTCTTTCTCTATTTCCTTATGGAATGAATCTGCTAATTCATTTTTCAATACTTTAAAAAGGGTTAATATGTTAACTTTAAAAGAGGAAACAAAAGACAGCAAAGGACTCCTCTTCAGTTGTATTTTATCTATATTTCTGTCATGGGGGAAAAAAAAAAAATCAATCTTTTCATAATCAGAGTAGGTGAGAGAGGAAAAACGTAGAGAAACAGCTAAGAAGAACAAAACCCAATTCTTATTGACACTTGACATCCATGCTTTTGGTCTTGACAGATTTATCTAAAAAAATCCATTATCTACATATTTATATCCAACACATTGATAAGGCACTGCACAACAGTGTGTGCACACGTGGCCTCATTCATCACCAACAAGGCATTACTATATTTCAATAGCATTTACCTTAACAATATGTAAAAGAATCATTCATTATTACAAATTTACACAAAAAATTCTTCCTGTACATGATTGTCTCAGTGATGTACCTATTAGTTTAAATTAGACATATTTTAAACTACTCTGTAATGTGCTAAAATCAAAAGTAGTTGCTGTACCATAAGGCAAAGGCTTATAATAGCCTTTAATCCTATTATACATATCCTCAGTTATATGATGTCAAAATATAGTCTGTTCATAAATAAGTAAAGATGTACAGAGTACCCTGGGTATGAGAAACCAAAAAGTAAACCTTCTTTAGAAGAAAATTACTCCACTGGTATTTTGAAAAATCTCAGTCTTCATTGTGCAATTAAGTTTGCTGTGTTGAAGAAATGGTGTGTGTCACATTGAAGAGTCTAAAAACTACAAAGCATTTCAGGTCCTTTTTTTTCTTCACAGGTATGAACCTTTTATTTCCTTTTTTTCCTTTTCTTCTCTATTTCTTTTTGGTAGCAAATATGGTGAAGATGAGTTGTTCCAACATTTGCATGGCTTATTTTCATTGGACTCGCAGTACCGCAGTCAACAGCTGTTCTGAAGAAAAAGACATGCTCCTCCATTTACTGAAAGGGCAAGGGTTAAGACCAATTGCAGCTGTACGTCAACATGTTGAAATCACAAAGTTCTGTAGTCCAATGCTGACACAAGACACAGGCATCCCATCCACGGGCAGAAGGAGGCTCTGGGGTTTTAAAGTGCTGCTGAGCTGCTACAAGTACTCCAGTTCCAAGGCATGGTGAAGGGCCATTAGGTCAGAGTGGCTCGAGATCCTCCAAAATGGCATAGCATGCTGTGAACAGCACAGACAACATGTAAAAATAACCCCAAGCATTCTGATATTTAGACCCACCCATTGTCTTTCGCAAGGATAAAGGAACACTGCGAGGAGAGAGAGGGCTCTTGAAACCCTGAGCCCTTCACATTTATCTCTGGTTTCTCTGACCCACTCCCTTGGCATAAATTCTCAATAACAGCAAATCTGTTCACCAACAGGATCAACAGCAAACATGTCAGGAGATCATAAGGAAGGGAGGGGTTTCTCATCCTTTTATAAGAAAAACAGACTTCAGCATGTTGCAGAAGAAAATCTTATTTCTAGAAAAAAACCAACCTATACATAAATCATGTGGGTAGTTTGAGGGGAACAGAACTTCATGAAAAGAAAAAAAAAGGAAATGAAAGTATATTTACTTTCAAAGTATGTTTGTTCCTTGTGGAACTATCCCTGGCAGGTGAGTTAAGAACATAACCATGGTGATTCAGAATAGCTCATGTGTTGCTCACATCACTTTGAAAGGAATTTTGTCCCAGTGGTTTGTATAACATCACTCACTGTAAGCACTGTTCTTAAAAGGTCTTTTCCATATGGGACAATTTTAAAATAAATACATATCTTTTCCCTATTAGCTGTAATAAAATCTGTCTGGAAGACAAATGCATTTGCAAAAAGCCCCAAATACACCAAAACCACATATACCAGGAAAAAGCACACATTACTTTATATATGAAGGGTAAAAATCTGATTAAGAACTATCTTTATACTCTAAAGCAGGGATCATAGTGTCAGCAAGAACTTTTGCATAAATAAAAAGAAAAGATAACCATCAGCTTTCATCAGGAAAATATTCTATAAATCCCATGGGAAAACAGTTTCAATTCAACAATGATCTGAAGGCTGACATGATCATGTTCACCTTTTCATTGGGTCAGCCTGTGTCCTGGCATCTTCAGGATATGACACTCCTGATCTGAATTAAAATGCAATATGGAGGCATCGACAGATGCCCACATTCAGAGTATGCCTAGCTTTTAGAGCAAAGACATTTCTTCAGGAAGAAAACAAAATGAGCCACAAGGAAGAATCATTAGAAGAGTTTCTGTTCTGCTTCACTTTACTCTAGATTGCCACAAAGCCTTGAGAAACAGTTGACTAAATCTCAGCTAGAAGACAAATGCATAAGTGATAGCTGCTTATGGAGAGGATAAACCAAACAAAATAATTGAGATGTTGTTGGTAAAAATGCTTATTATATTTACAAAACACTTTTACAGATTAAACCTTTCCTTAAGAAGGAAGTGTTAAACACAGACTATGACACCCACTATTTCTACATCTTCAATCTAGATTTCCACTGTACCTTCTCTACGCTCCACTAGCAACAGAAACTAGATACAATTAGTTCACTCAGTTAAAAGTTCACTTCCCAGTGTCTTCCCTGCTATGTTATAGTCTGTCCTTTGTGCTCTGTCAGGTCAGACACTTCTGCTTTCCAACTCAAATCTTTCCTAAAGACTCATTTCTTCCACTATGTTCAGGAAATGAATCAGCAAAAGCAAAACAAAATAAAAATTCCTAATTATGCTGTTTTCTGCACTCTCGAAAAGCTTCTGTGCACCTATCTCTTACTTAGGCTGTGAGATCTTCCTGGCAGACTTTATAATATCGGACAGAGAGATTACATTGAGAACAACAGGGTACAGGTTTGTGCTTGCAGCAGGCCCATGCAGTGCCTGCCAGCTGACTGTGCTTGGCCAGTGGTGCTCAGCAGTACTGCCTCTCTTTCTCATGATGCTGCAGCTTCCCTCTTCTCTCACAAGTCCTCTGCCAGGTAGGACCCACATGCTCTCCCACCCATAGCTCCCTGCTTCTCTTAGTCAGCTTGGTGCCAGCTCTGTCTCAACCACCGAGGCAGGGAGGTGTTGGTGTCACATACCTAAGATGTGGCGTGGTGGAGTTTGATGGACACCTGCTCTTGCATAGCGTCTCTGCAGAAGCCAAGACTCAATGACATGGACACCCTCCAAGGTCAGACAGCAAACTAATGAATAGGAAGGATTGTAGTAATAAATTCTTGGCTTCCAGCTCCCACTTCATGAGGCTCCAGCATTGTACTGCTTCCCTAGTAACAACCTCAGCATCACAGAGTGTACACAAAGGCAGCTAGGGCAGTTAAAGACCCTGATTGATCTAACAGAAGGTTTAGCTTCTGCTAAATCAAATCACAGTGATTCTTCCCATATTGCCCATAAGCAATATTGAGTTTTGGATTACCTTCAGCTGTTTATGGTCAGATTTTAATCCAAAACTTTAAGTGGTCATTTTTTTTGCTGTATCATTCTATTTCAAATTCACTTAAGTGTCCTCTGGTTTATTGATGTCTGTCTGTGAAAGTAGCATACCTCCCTTTATTCTGTCCAGTTACAGGTGTGAGGTGTGGACTGATTCTGGAGAGTCCCATGAAAACAAAGAGGCTGTGTAAACCTCAAGATTATAATTATTTTCAGTTCTCCCGCATGTAGGTCAAAAGACCAGCAGCACACTCCCAAAAAATAAAGCATGCCAGGAACGCGGCGGCTGCACAGGGCTGGGATCTGCACTGGCGCTCTTTGCATGGCCCAACGCGGCCAGTTCAGATCTCTATCAGTCTGACCCTGCGGCACAGCCTTCAGAGCTAAGAGGAGGGGAAACAAATCTGATGCACATCTCTATATATGTATCTATACATAAGTGTTTCTGTATGTACAGTCTCACACATACGTGTGCGTATATACACATATGTGTTCATGGGAAATATACGGTAATTTTCACCTTATCTAACGTAACAAATGATTGTACAAAACTAAAACATTTGAAGTAACAAAATTATCATAAAACCCTTATCCATTATTCCTGTGTTAACATGCCCCATTTATCCACAAAAATTCACCCTGTCAAACGTGGCAACACAACCATGAGACAGAAGTACATTTCTTCTTAACAAATGACTGGGCAAGAGTATCTTTGTGTATATATATATCTATGTACACATATATATTTATTTTTATATATATATATTTTTTCTTTGTACATATATATTTACTAAATATTGCCTTTAGAAAGCCATCCCTGCCAACACTTAGCACATGTCATGTACCACACGTGTGTTCTATTCTGAGCACACTGAAAAATGCTACTATCTCATTTGCTGCTGTGGGAGAATAGATGACAAATGCTAACCGCTAATAAATAGGTGGTGTAACTGGATGCATCAGTATCTAATGAAACGATAAGAAAGCTTTTCTTATTGCATATTGGAGGAATATGTATCTAGACTGGTAGTAAAACAACAGGTTTGTACTATTTCAATATCTTTCAAGTAAATACGAATCTTTTATCTTTTAAAAACCATGAACTTTTTTGTAGATGACACTTGCTAATAAATATATTTATGACATTTTAAATTATTTAATTTTGGTAAAATTTTAAAATGAAATATGGTGGCAAAAGTTAGAATTTGGTTTTGGTATAAAAAGAATGAAAATTGAAATTATTAATTTATAAAATCTAATAATTTTGATAATATTATCAAATAACCTAAGATATTAATGTACTTTATTTCTGAAATAGAACCAATATTATTCTTCATTGTCCATTTAATAAAAGAACAAAACTTCAACTGTTTTATTGAACAAAATATAGTGTTTCTACTAATATGTGTGCAAAAGAAAGACATTTTTTTGACAGCAACACCAAAAAGATCAGACTATCCTCCTTCCCTTAAATGAACACATATTTATTCAAAAACCTTACTCCTGGGATTTGTGATGGATTTGAATAGAAAACTCATCAGTTTCTGTCATCTTTCACAGTATTCTTCTTGTGTTCCTGCCAGATTTGCTAAGTGGTCGTCTTTACTTCCTACCCCAAACCTGACCAGCACAGTGTGACTGTGAGCTTAAAAGCAGTGGCATATTGGATACCCATTTATATTCTATTTATTGCTCCACAAAGATTTATGATTTTTCCTCCCAATTTCCCTCCGAGGCAGCATGACCATTTTGGAGACAAAAGGGAGAAGTCGATTTGCCCAGGCTCTCCCAAATCACCTGATGTAAAATCCAGCTCCTCAGTGCAGAGAGCCTCCTCCTTTGTCTCCTCTTGCAAATTAAAAATCCTTTGGAGGATGCTCTTAAGTAAAAAAAAACTCAGGAGTTGTTGGGGTTTATTTTTTCTGCCTTACAAGTAATTCCCAACTGTGTCTCCAAAGGCAAAGGCAAAACAAGAGTTCAAACAAACCAAACCAAACCACAACACAACTAAAGAAAACAAAAAACTCAAACCCCAAACACAAAACAAAGCAAAGCAAAGCAAAACAAAACACCAGGACAACGGAGACTTTTGCAGAAAACCCCAAAATCTTATTCTGCGAGTAGCTGCATCACTCAGATGCGGTGGCTCTGACCCACATGGCACCCACATGTCTGCAGGCAGCTGCCCCTAGCACCCCTCGGCTCTCACTCCTGTTTCGCTCTCCCCTCCTCTCCCTCTTTTCCCGAGGAAGCTGATCTGAAGGTAGCAACCTCCATGTGAACCCTGGTGTTACAGCTACCCTGGCTGTGTGCTGAACTGATCCAGAAGGGTACTATTACTCCTCAGACTGCAACACAAATGTCCCGAGAATTTTAAGTGTCTTATAAAATATTGTGCTGGAAGTGACAGCTAAATGAAGGTGTTGATACCATGGCTTGTCCTGTTCTATGTGAAATGTAAGAACGTGCAGTTTCCAGTGTATTTATTTTCATTGATCAAATGAGGCATTTTTTGAAAAAAAGTCTATCCTAAAAAACTTTCTCAAAAGAGTAATGATCTTTTAAATAGTATTAAAAGGTTTATATTATTTTCATTTTTACCAAAATGAAAATAATAAGAACAAATTAAATATTTCCTTTATTATTCCTATTGTTGTACAGGATTTTTAGTGAATGAAGGACATAAATGAAAATCTTGTTTCATGATGAAGCAATTGATAAATTATTGGTAAATTATTTTTAATAACAAACCTTGACTTTCTTACCTCCTAAGCTGGAGGTTCAGCTCTTTTCACTAAACAAACACAGAATAAAAAAATCTCTCAAATTAAATAGGTCTGAATTTATATTCTCACTTAAAAATAGTCATTACAGTTTACATGTAACCACTGAAGTGCTATTTAAATAAGGGTGTACTGTTTACGCTCTAAGTAGTGTAAAGAAATGTACATACACCAAGGGCTTCACCACAGGCCAAACCCCTCCTGTGCAAAGGGACAACACAAAAGCTGTCCCTGCCTTGAAAATATCAGAAAACCCAACGTGCTGCTGGGAAGGAAGGTAGGAAGGAGCCAGATACCAAGGTTCAGGGGATGAGCAAGGCAATGGGACAGTTATGCCACTTGGGATTGATGGGTTTTAGCTGTTTTTGTGGGGATTAATCTTCTCCTGTTCTGTCTGCATGCTCTCCAGAGAAGGTCTAGGCTTTTACTGCTTTCTAATAGGAGATACCATTTATTCCTTAGACAGGGCATACATCTTTAAACTGAAGCACAGTAGACACTTGAGTGCATTCCCTGCTCCTCCTAATAGCCTGAAAAACAACTGGAGGAGCAGATAACCTGTAAATAATAAATAAAATGCATCATTCGAGTTGCGAGCAGCTCCTCGTACTGCAAGGCACTGTGTGTTTCTTGCTCCTGTGAGATTTGAGGGCCAAAGCCTAAGAGGCAAATCCTGCTCACAGAGTGTGAAACGGTGACTTGTTTTTCAGTGGAGTAAGAAGCAGGACAAGAATCACATAAGCACTTTCCTTAATCAAATTAATAGTTTCTGCAGAAAGGCAGGGCTGCTGGTCTACCTATTGACTTCTCTGGCATTGCTGCAGCAGATAATTTAATCCAGAGTATCTAACATGCTTTGAATCTGAAAATTCCTTCCACAGAGAAAGAATAGACAGAAGTAATGGCACAAAGGAACTTTCTATACTGCTACTCCTCTTAGCGACTGGAAAGGCTTTTTCTTATGCTTTTCTGAATCAAGTTTCCTGTTAAAAAAAGCATTGAACTAGATAATGTTACTGAAAAGACTACTCCTGCCACTATCATATACAACACTATTTCACTGAGCAACAGAAAAGGAACAAAGAGAAGAATTTTTTTCCCCCCTGATCTTAAATGCAGCTTTTAAAATGTAATCATTTACAGCGGGAAAACATTTCTCTGCAAAGATGAAAGGCATTTCTGAAGGAGAAGGGAGCAAACTGTTCCCGTCAACCCGCCAATATGAAACTGAGACTCTGCAAAGTGCCAGGACGAGCCGGGAACCTACCCACAATGCTTCGGGGGTACAAACCCCAGATTTCATTAAGCAAAACCAGTCAATGGTTGTTAAAATGCCATGTGGACTAATTAGTTTCACTTCTCCAATTTAGAAAGTTACAGTAGAAACAGATATGGAAGTACCACAGAGAGTTTCACGATAAAAAAGCAGCTGTGTAAAAGCAATTTACCTGTAAAAGGAAGAGAGAACAGAAAAACGCCTATTTTCCTACTTTTTCCTATTGTTCAAATAGCCAATATTATGCCTCATTCTTCCAAGCAAAGACTCTGTATCTGCTGTGCTTGGGTAGAATAGCAAGGCTAGGATCTGCCTACTATTTGCCAGTGGAAAGTATTGCTTTTTATGGAGCTTACTCCACAGTGGGGGGAAAGAAAAAAAAAAGTTAATATTTCCCTTCTTTCCAGAGGAAAGCAAAAAATAACAAAGACATAGTCAAATAGTATCCTCTGCTCAGTTAACTAAGGTTATGAATGCAAGACAAGCAACAAGTAGTTTTCTGTATGGACACACAAGATCTACTCCAGTCCTACATACCTTTTCAAGGTGTGACACATACGTATCTGATATAGTCAAATAGTACACTGCCTTTGATCAGCAAAAATTGCCATTTTTTGCTTATATTCACAGAATCACAGAATCGCTCGGT
>NW_010179622.1:764-1241 GCF_000695765.1 Mesitornis unicolor | reverse complement strand
GGAATAAGGAATGACAATGAAGTTTGGTGATGAAAACACTGCGAGTTTCAAGTTTGACAAGAGAAGACACTATGCACTTGTAAAACTGCACTGTCCACATCAGGGGCAGGAGGGTTTTACCTCAAGCAAGCTGTTCCCTTGGAGTCTGACCATCTTATCCAGCAGCTGCAGCAGGTTTTGGAATTCCTCATCATTGTAGTCAAACCGATTGCCAAAGATGATGGAGCAGATGATGTTTGAAACGGCGTTATTGATTTTAAAGTGTGGGTTGAAAGGAGTTCCTGGAAAAGTAAAAGGGAATTACCAATTCTCTTCCAGCCTTCACAGAATAGGAGGAGAATACACAGTTGTCATGTGTACAACAGTGAACAACTATGAATTAAATGAGTAGCCCCTGATGGGAATGCTTCTGCATCACTGCTCTCCTGGGACACCACGCTGTCCCTCGAACTGGCCAAGCTTGGCTGGGCAGTGCCC
>NW_010179622.1:0-315 GCF_000695765.1 Mesitornis unicolor | reverse complement strand
GAGGCGCTCCTCCAGGCCCCTCTTCCCCAAGCCAAAGTTTCGGAGGGTGGTCAAGGTGAACCTCCTCTGCTGCTTCCACAGGTGCCCACTGGAGGAGATCAGTCCTGGCAGGAACACACTGCGGTGAGCCAAGGCAAATCCCTCCTCCAAAAGGAAAAATGCTCTGACTCTGCATTATCTCCAGCCACCTTGGACCTCTGCATGGTCAATGCTCTGACCTTACAGCTCAGGTAACGAGTCCTGAGGGATAACTCACCTTTCATACCAAAAGTCTCCCTGATGATAGGAGTATCAGGGCGATCCATGAAGTTTTCC
>NW_010179621.1:35907-61124 GCF_000695765.1 Mesitornis unicolor | reverse complement strand
ATCCCTAACATTCTGTGATTCTGTGATTGTCATTTTTATTTCACTAGTTCTGGCATGTTCCCATTTTGAGGGTAGGTATTAAAATCTGTTTATAATGCCCTGTTCTCTAGATCATCTAGAAATGTGTGAAAGACATTGATATTCTTGAAGTTTTCTACATGGTGGCTATTTGAAAGGGTTTTATAATAAATGCTCATAGTAGGAAATGTTGGTTTTTTCCTCATCTTCCAGGCAAGTGTGCAACAAGTCCTGAACCTTTAGTTGTACAAGCCTTTTCCTAAGCATCTCTTGATGCATGTTACTCATTCTATGTTGCTTAGGATATGTGCAAGAAAAAGTACATTTTCTTTGCATCTTTGGGTCTCCGCATCTTTTCTTCTTTTGGTTTTTTTTCCTACACATAGTGCATGCTATCTCGTTTACCCATAGCAAGAACAGTCTGAGTAGACAGAGTAGAAAACTTCCACAAAGGACCTCCACTGAGCTCTCCTCACTCCGCACCCTCCAGGCTCCTTAAATTGCTACCATTTCTCTCAGTAAATTATGGTGCTGAAATACATTTGTGAATGTAAATGACTGTATTATATACAGGAAAATCTATTTATATTGGCATTTGGACTCCCTTATCCACTAGTACAGCAGAAGTTATTCAGGGTTTCATATGGTCTTTCAAACAGCTCATTTAGGATTCTCTGTGCAGGTGCATTACACTGACATACACCCATACATCTGTATTTATACATGCAGAGAAAAACAACAGTTGGAACTTGCTTAAAATAATAGATTCATGAAAATGCATGTAAAAAATTCTGTTGGTGGCAACTGAAGGGATGAAACAGTTGGCTGAAAGAGAGGTCGAGGTAATGTCACAAGGGGGAAAAAAGGAAGAAGAAAGAAAATATTTCCTGTACCAATTTTATGTTAATTACTATTTAGTATGAAACTGTTTTTTCTGAGTCGGGTTTAAAGTGTTTTCTTCCCCCCTTCATTTTTTTTTTTGTTGCTAAACAGCAACTGCTTTCATTATAATGCAGATCTGTTTTAGCTAATGACATAGTTGTTGTATGCAAATAGCTTGTTAGTGTCTCTAGAATTGTATTAAAACCATGAGTAACATAGCTCAGAAAACAATGTTTTGTAATGATGTGGCCAGCAGCTTACAATGCAAAAATGTGCTGTATTAAATATGTTATGAATTTGTGTGGTAAACACCAATGTAGGCATGTTTGTCCCCTATATTGAACTGTGAGAAGGAAAAACTGGCTTTAAATAACACAGGCATGCCTCAGGGGAGCTCCACAACCCCCTTGACTTTGCCATGTTCCCAGCCATACCCACCTCGCACCTGATGTTCGCCAAGCTTGTTGTCTGCACCAAAAGCTTATTGTGCCATTAAAAGCAGACATTTCCTTGCTGTTTTCTTTCTAGTAATACGCTGTAATTATGCATACATACACAGTGGGGTTATGCCACTTATCTGTGCTTGTGCGTGAGCTAATGGGCTTAAAGTGTCTGTTCTTGCGCGTGCGTGTGTATGCGCTGCTGACACGCGTCCCTTAAGTGGAACTTAATTTGTAGTTGGGGTGCCTGCCCTGCCTGATGTAACTGAGGGAGCAGGGGTGCTGGGTACCAGTGGCTACCATTGGTCTTGCTGGTGTTGCAGGGCTGGTGAGGAAGGGAAGGGGTGGTATGCAATCAGATGTGTCGATTCCTGAATGAAGGGTGTCTTGCAGACATGTGCAGGCTAAACAAAAGCTCAGAGAAATGGTCTTCTTTATCAGCCTCATGCACTTAAATGAAGCCAAACGACTTAAGCATTGGATGCTAACATCAGCATGCTAACAGCTAAGCAGTAGCTTTTAGGGCTAATTTTTTTGCCCTACAAATATGGAATTAAGTGTCTTAAAGATGTTTTGGCTTTTCTGCTTAAAATCTATGGGCTTGAAAAATGAAATTTTTTAAAATAAACTTATAGAACCAAAAGTTCAGTTTCCCACCCCACTGTGAAGAAATTAACAAATGAAAAAAAAAAAGTGAACTAAATATGTACCCCTGCCAGAGAGAAAGTCTCTCTACAGATTGGCTCTTGGAGTAGTATTTGCACACTATGTTTCTAGACCCGGCAGAATATTGACAACACATTGTGACACAAAGCCAGTGGGTAAATTTTTCTTTCCTTCTAAGTTTTTATTATTTTTTCACTGCAAAGTTCTGTGAGGAACATTATGGTCTCTTTTAGTGAAAGTAGAGGTTCAAGTAGCTTTCCCAAAGTAATTCTTGAAATAAGAGAAATTCAGATTATACCAAAGAGACACTTGGTTAGAATATTTCCACAATGAAAAGCTATAGCTAGAGAAAACCTTGGCAATAAAGCCCTGTCTGGCATGGTTCTTTCAAGTGTTTGCAACTCTAAAAACTTATCTGAAATACAGTCTTGTCGTTTATTTGTTTAAGCTTAGAGAAATAGTAAAAGCTTAAAAAAAAATTCCAACAAATTAACATAAAATCCCCAACCCCCCAAAAAAACCCCAAACCAACCAACACAACCCAAAAACCAAACCAACCAAAGCCATCAATAATGCAAATGTTTTTTAATTTACTTTAATTATTATTAAGAAATCCAGGGAATCTTGATTAGTGGCACTGGAAATAAAAATAAAGTTGTAAGTTTTAATGGCCCTATTGTGAGAGCTCAAATGTCGTTTGGCAAACACTTGTCCCTAGAGAATGGTTTATCTAAAGAAATGGGATTTTATATTTGACCAAGTGGAGTAGTCCTGCCTGATGCAGTGTGCGGCTGGCTTTAGGGTTCTTGCTTGCATACGGCTTGGGGATTTCCAAAAGCAGAGCCATAACGAATCATCTCTGAGTCCTGCACTGCTGATAGGCATTGGGTTGGCACTTGGTTATTGTGCTTTGTCTTTGGCTGAGGTGGCTTGTCTGAGCAGGAAACCACGCGTTTCACTTTAAGTAATGGAAGTGGCTGGAGGCGGTAGTTTTCTTAACTCCCCATGTCCATTGGCCATGCAGTTCCACTCGGAAATCTCGTTGTCTAAATTAGGCGGTTTGGGTTTCCGCAGCTGATGTTTCTTTCTGAATCTGTGTGAGGTGTGCCTTGCATGCTTTCCCGATCCTTCCTTTGCAGGCAGAAGCCAAGAACGAAGCTGGCTTCTCCTCCTCCACCATCAGCAATAACTGCTTGTCTGTTCTGGCAAAAAGTAGCTGGAGTTGTAATTGGAGTGGTTTTAGTTACTGCATTTGAAGGGGAAAATGCCATGGCAGAGAAATCCTAGGAAATCCCTGATTACACAAGCTTCGTCATTGTTGAGTATCTAAGTACCTGGGACTACAGATGAGGCCTCAGACCAAAATAGAAATTTAAGAATAGGAAGCAAACTCATTCTTTTGCTTCATTTATTTACAGACGTGATAATGATCCTAAAACGTATATCACTTCTCAGTAAATATTAAATACAGACAGGATGATAAAGGTGTCTCCTATTACTAAGACTTAATTATTTTATGAACTATGACAGCATTTACTAGTGTACTGTGAAGCATTATAAATAATTAAAACTGAATGACATTTGTAAAAATGAAAACACCCAACACAAGCCTTTGATCTTCTGATTGTGTTGATTTCTTCTACTTAAGTTTCCTTGAATCTTAATGCACCCTATTTCTATAAATGAGTGAGGCTGTTCTGCATGAAAATGATGGATGAATTTTTATCTCTTACCAAATGTGAAGAAAATAATTCTTACTCTCTGGCCTAATCTGGTAAAATCTGCTTACAACTGTCTTTGTCAAGACTTTCGGGTATGTATTGTAGAGAGTTGGTACCACCCACTCATGTAACAGTGACTCAGTTTACGTTGTCACCTAAAACATCCATCACTGTTTTATCACTTTCTCCCAAAGCACCTCACTGGACATTTTTAGGTACATGAAGGGGCCTTCATGAAACTCTTTCATTTATAAAGCTTTGAGGTGGAAGTTCAGTGTTGGAACAAAATGCAGAAAAAAGCTAGAATGGTTCAGAAACAAGAATAATACCATGGGAAAACCAGGTTGACATTGAAAGTTCCCTCGTGACTTTGAGATGTGGTTGCAGGTCTGGCCATCAGTGTCTCTAGGTCGCATGAAGTAAAAGGACTGTCATTGACAGTTAGAGCATGTCTTACGTTCTCCCTTCTGTAGCTGAGGTTAGCAGCACTTTACAAAAGACACATTGTGAATGATAACTCTGGGTAAAGCTACATGTGAACTGCAGTGGAATTACATATATACTCAGGAGGAGATAAATGCATCAGCCGTTTGAAAGGGGGAGCCTTTATGAGCGCATAATAAATCTGTTGTGTAGCGCAGGCACGGTCCTCTAGCCTCAGATTGCCCTGAGACTGTAGCAGGTGCAAAATCTCATCATATAAAGAGTGCTGAATTGGATGCTGCATAACTCTGAGGTGGAAAAACACTTGTTCTGGCTAGTCCTTTGGAATAGATGAGTAGTAGTTGGTTCTCCTCAGCTAGGTCAGTCATGGGGCTGATGAAATTATTTGCCTGAAGCCTCACCAGGCTTCTGACAGTTTGGTTTGGGTTTTTCTGTTTGTTTGTTGTTGTTTTTCTTAATTTGGCATCTTGGCCAAGATGTTGGGAAGGTGTATGTGCAACAGTCTTCTGTGCTCTTCCTTCTTTATCAGTAAATCCAGCACAACCTGGCCACGAGGTACTGACAATTGGCCCAAAGATTTTCCAGATATTAAGGAAAAGAAGAATAAAGAAATAGTCAGGCAAGGGAGGCTTGCAGCTTTGTGGCAGCCTCTTCCAGTTACAGAACTGATGACGAGGAACTTTGCCTTGGGATAAAATGGGTGTGGAAAGCTGGAGCTCCTTCTTGTGTCTCACTGTACAAAGTTGTGTTGTTCTTTTATTTAAACTTCTTTTTTATGTGGAAGTGATGCATTAACGTAATTATACTGTTCACCTGCACACTCCAATGTTGGGCTGTTTTTTCCTCTCTTGTGGTTTTTGAATGATTTGACCATTTGTCACTCATAACACATAAAAGCTGTGTGGGACTGGCTGTGTATGGGGAAAAAAATATGTAAGAGTACTTTAAGAGAAGACCGTTTATGTGTGTATGTATGTGTACAGAGTCTATAGGAGCCTCCATGTGAGTTAGTGCTGGGTAGGGTATTTGAGTACTATGTATAGGCGAGTATCTTATATAAGGTGAGTATCATCAGGGTGAAGGAAGGTGCATAACAGGACATGGGCATGAAGGACTCTGGTGTGTGTTTTGCAGGTTGAAGCAATGTGGGAAAACCATCACTACTTTCTACTAAATAAGCGCTGGACCTTGTGCGGGCTGAGGAAGGTGCAGCAGGGTGGGCTGTGTGTTTGGGAGCCTTGGTGCATGCTCTGTGTAAATGCCCAGGAATGTAAGATGAAGGGATGTTATGTTGCTAATTTCAGTGTATGGGTGTTCTCCCTTTATTTAACTATCCTTTTTTTCTGAGGTAATACATATTTATGCATGTAAAATGTTAATGTGTTTGCTCATGGTGAAGGCCTTAGGTCTAATGGAAAGTGCTGTGCCAAGAGTCAAGTCCAAGGTTTGCAGGCCCATCCAAAGCCACCAGATCTCTCTGGTTTCACTTCTCATTTCTGTCAATACTGCTCTTCTTTTTATTTCTCTTTTCCTGCTTTGCTTGGTGTGGACGTGCCGATCTGTGGGTGTAACTGCTTCCCTGGGGCCTATGCTGTGCCAGAGCCTGAATTCCCCCATAACTCTGTCTCTCAGGGTTCTGAGCTTCTGGTAAGGCCATTGCTGATGGACGTGCAACCCACTTTATGCTGCCAGCAGGGAAGCTGATAGCATCTCAGCCAGCTCATAAAGGTTGGGGTTGGTTTTTTTATTTCCTTTCTGGAAACTTGTCTTTTGCATTTTGCCTATAAATGAATACAGGGAGGATTTAATTTGTGAAGATTTAAGATGTGTATGGCCCTCACACCAGCAACATCTTGTCTAATGTATGATGGCTCCCACGATACACAGGTTGGCCGTGCTCCCGCACAGCTTTCCCTGTCCATGCTGTGCCTGAATCTTTCTCTGAAGATAACGCTGGACTATGGTGAGGAAGGAAAGTGGGGTTTTTCACCTTAAATGTCTCTAGAATTGTTTCTCAGTTACAAAAGATCTCAACTCCCTATCTTGGTCTGCAGAGGAGCCCCACAAATCAAGTAGGAGATAGAGCAGTGTCAAGGAAGGGGTTGTTTTCTACACCAAAAAGCTGGTGAGCTGGTCAGAGCCTTACCTTTAAACAAAAAAAAAAAGTCTCATACTCATTCATTAGACTTTGTCTCAGCTTGTCCACCTGTAAGGCTGTAATCTGTAAGTGATAATACCTACCTGATGCAGGCAGTATAGGACCTGATTATTTGTAAATTCTCTTTGAGAAACAGACGTAAAGGAAGATAAAGTCACTCATTTAAGATGGTGGATGGAGCCTCTGACAAAGTGGGAACAGATCCTCAACTCTAGCTTCAAAAGCAAGGCCTCTCATCCAGGTTAAAAGGAGAGGGAAGCAGAAGAGAATCGAAACGACAACTTTCAGAGAATATCTGAAAGTTGGGGGAGAGTTGGAGGACAGCTGTGCATAAATATTATAATTTGATCTTGTTTAGAGTACAGTACACTCAAGCTTTACCTCAGAATTATTTGTGCACTGAGCAAATGGGAAAGGTTCATTTTTAAAGAGCTATGGCAGCATAAGGCCACCACAGGGCACTAAGTGGTTCTTCTAGATGTCTCGGCACCTCCAACTACCTTACTGAAATGGGTCAGCATAAAGGTAGGTAAGAGACTGATGGGGAAGGAAAAGATTTATTAGCTGGTTCTGAGGAACTAATGGTCACTAACTACTGCACTCTTGGCAGAGTAAGCTGGTGCAGGGCTGAGCCTGTCTGTACTCTGGGATTGAGTCTGCTATTTCCCTTACTTTCTATACTGCATTTTTGAGGAAGCTTGGTGTTTTGAAGCACTTAAGCTAGAAAAAGGTTTGGTAGTGAGGTTCTGAACCTTTCAGTCCTGGATTTCCCTTCAGATGCAGCTCTGAATGACACTGTCAGAATCCTCTTCCATTTAACAGCTGTTTGAAAGCTTAGCTTACTTCAAAATTTGCAGTTCATAATGGCAAACTGCTATTTTATCACCTGCTCCATCTATCCCTTTTTGAGAGGTCATGGCTTCAAATTCTGTCTAGAAAGTTTTCCAGCTCACTGACCCCACAAACCACTTAACACTAATCCCCATTGTCTTAGACAAATGGCTGTGTGAAGGTGTCTAATTGTGCTTAGATTTGAGGCATGTTAATGTAATGCATCAGTGGTCCTCCTGTGTACCTTCATGGATAACCACGAGATATGAGAAGATGCAGGATGTTACTCTCCCAGGCTCCTGATAAGGTGTATGCCATCAGCAATCATTTTCCTTATTGGCATTGGGGACATGGTGCTGCTGGCTGCCTTATAGCCTCAGCTAGGTTATAGCTGCATTGCAGAGATAAATAATATTGATCTCTTTGGCTAGACATCTGACTGTACATAAGAATTCTTGGTGGAGAGGTGTGGGCTTTTTCTGAATGTCCAGGGACTTGGAGGAAGGTCTTCAGTGGTGAGAGGTGCAGATAAGGTGGGTGAATACCTCATCTTGCTTTGTATTATCCTCTTCAGATGGATTCAAAAATATTCATTCTTCCCTCACTGTTACTAAGGAATGTGTGTTGAATATGTACATCTAAAGTACATCTGATAAGGGCTATATGATACACAAGTGTTTAGGGGTATGACCTGACACTTTTTACAGGAGGAGAAAAAGAAATTATCATATTTAATATAGGCATAATTATAAGAACTATGCTTAGGTAGTATTCACTTCAATATTTTTAATTTCACTAACTTCAATATATTTCAAAACTGTAAAGTTTGTTTAAATATTTCTAACTTTTTTTTTCCAAAGGTTCCTTTTCATGAAAACAAACAGCAAAGCCCCTAATGGCTGGATTATATGCCTTCTAAAGTGTATGACTCATCAGGAAGCTTGACCCACTGGGGAACATTTTCCAAGTGGGGCAGGGATTAAGCTTCAATTGCACAGATTCATCAAAGATGATGAGCTGAACATCTTAGAATCCCTCTGTGCTCTGAAACTGCTCCCTGATGCTGTGTGATATGTAGGAGAGGGGACTGCCTGTGATGCTCTGAGAGGTGCCATGAGGTTTCTGGGCACCAGAGGAGATAGTGAGGAAGTGAAATGGCTTTGAAGCCTGTTAGGATTAAAAGATGATGAGAAAATACCTTGCTGTCATCACTTTATTTCATTAGGTTGCTAATGAGTTTCCTCTAGGGATGGCAATGGGGTAGTTCTTATGCTTTTATCCAATTAGTGGAATGATCCCAGGAGTATATCCTTTTGTTGTGAAAACACATAGAGTTTCATTCCAGCTTGAGCACTGCATCCTGCAGGTTCTCTGAAGGCAAAAAAATGCCATGTGTAGGTGCACACTAGGCCAGGTCCTTGGTTATTAATTGCTGACATTAGCCTGATTTATCGTTTTGAGATGATGCCCTAGAGGGCAATGGACTCTCCTGTGAATGTAAGTGAAATGCCAAAGATGTGACTAAAGTTTCATTATGAGTTTTGAGGTTAGTTGTAAGTTGAGACACTGAAAGAATTCACATGTTAAACACTCATGTAGATAGGAAACAAAATTAAAATGCCTTTGATGCTATTGCCTTAAGGGATATCCAGTACTAGTATCTTGCCAGCTGCTTGTGCTTATAGGATCCTTTGCTGCTGGCACTGTAGTCACCTCCAAGTCTTAGCCTGATTTAAAATGACATTGAAGAAGGAATTAGCAGCAGTACTGATGCAGCTGGCATGTTTGGTTGGGGGTGGCCTTCCATTAGTGAGAAGAACGTAAGCTGTTCTTTATTCTTCATTTCTGTCTCTGCAGGTAGCTAACAGTTGTAACTGTCTCTTCTCTTGCAGGACAATTTATTTGGCTTCGGAGGTAGTTGCCTTTTTTTTGATAGAATTTCTGGATTTCTTTATTTTTGAGTTGCTCCCTCTCCCTTTTCGTTCTGTAATTTGCCTTTGTTGCCCATCTTCAGTCTTTATGCCGATTCCTGCCAAGACATTGATGCTTTCTATGGGCTTATGTACCTGGGGCTGCATGGTACAATGAGCGAAGAACACGCATCTTCATAAATGCTTGGCTTCATGTTCTGCAAGGTTAGATTTAAATTATTGAACTCCCTCCAACAGTGTTTTCCTGCCTCCAAGGCTAGTGTGAACTTTATAGTCCTGTGCTGCATCTCTGATTCTTTACTACCAAGATGTTCATGATTAGCTGCCTCCTTTCCCCTTCAGATTTGCAATACTAGCCCTACAGTGATAGACTATGTTGCAGAGGCTGAAAAGTGGTTATGTACATGTTTTATGTGCAGTAGGATATAAAGGTAGGAACTGGTTTTAGACTTTTCCCTGTCAATGTAATGCAAATCTATGGCAAAAAGGATGAGGTGCCAGTTGCCTTCTCTAGCTTTTCATCTTTTCTTTTTTTCCAGCTTTTTCAGGTGTTGAAGGAATGCTGAAAGGTGCTTGACAAACCCTGCTGGTGTGTAACAAGCAGTGCTGGAGGAGACTCACTGTGGCTTGGATACAGGGTAGTGTTGTGATGCTTGTGTGGACTCTTTTGACCTTGTGATCTTGATTCAGCCTGGAGGGCAAACAGCAAGACCATGTTTTTCATTTCCTTGAGTCTGACATGGGCCATATCATCGTTTGATAAATGCGCTATGATCCGGCGTGAACAGCAAAATTACGGAGTGCTGGGTTATTTGGTCTCTGTCTTGTCACCTCTTAGTTTCTCTTCTTTCAGCAGATAGTGGGAGGGATGACTAATGTTGGCTGTGTTGCTGGAGCAGTTATGAGCTGGACTGGGACCAATATAGCAGTTAAGATGCCCCCTCACAAAGTTTGTGGTGTTTAGAAACTGCTAATGTGATGGCCTTCACACAAGTGCCCTAGGGGTGGCGGTTTTTTCCCAAAACATCCCCTTACCTATTAAACCTTAATCCATTTGAGAGGGAGAAAAACCATAACCTTTAGCAGGGATGGCTGTTGACACTCTGGCCTGGAAGACTTTGGTGCCCTCTAAAGGGAGGGCTGGCTGGAACACAGCCTTTTTGCTTTCCAGAGAGGATATTCCATGTCTCTCCCTCTGGGAATATCCTGGGCTCTCCTAGCCCACAGCAGGCTTCTCTCTGAACCCTTTCTGGGGATGTGATGGCCATCAACAACATAAGCTAAGCATTATGTATTTTCATTTGAGCCTGTAGGGAGTCTCAAGCCAGATGTACTCTGAGAAATCCTCTTCAGAGGAGGATGGACCCAGAGAGCTTGTGTGAACTCTTCCCTTTAAGAGTGTGTTTCAGAAAAACCTTATGTGATTTTTTTTTTTAATGAAAGACACAAAGCTAACTTCTCTGGCTATAACTGGTATTTGGAAGAGCTCTTCAGTATGACACATAAATATTTTTATTTCCTCATACATAGTCACCTATTCAAAATCAAGTAGTGCATTCTTCCCAATTTTCACCTCGCATCTGGTGAAAATATGAGAGATCAGATAACAGGGAGTTTAAAAGAAAAGCCTCCTCTAATCCTTTGGTTGGGCAATATGTTTTGGTTTTTTTTCTCCCTAATCCCTGGATTACACAATACACTCTTCTCTCCTTACCACTACCTCCTTAGTGCTGAAAGGAAAGCTACCAGATGCCATTCTGCCATCAGCTGTGATGGGACTGTGAAAATATCCTTGACCTGTCCATACGATAGCTGCTTATGTTTCCAATTCTGTTTCTTAAAAAGAAAGACTTTGAGTTTGGTGTTCATATTACTATCTGGTCTTGTACTGAGTTCAAGTAAAACAAGTGTACAAGGTGAATACAGAAGAAGTCAGCCACAGCTGCTGACCCTAGGTGTGGAGGCTCCTCTGTTTTCACAGCTCCCACTGTCTGTGCGAACAGAAGATACAATGACTGATTCTGGGAGGGAGATGGAAGGAAGAGGGGAGCTGAACTGCGGCAGTGGAAGTGCTGGTTTCATTCCTCCTGGCTCCCAAATTGTGAAAGGCTGTTGTTTGTTCAGGGAGGGTTGCAGCACAGGCAGCAGCAGGGAAAGCTCTCATCACATGCTGATTATGCGCCTCTCCTGATTTAGCAGAAAAAGAAGGTAATTCACTTTCTTTTCAGTCTTTGGCCTTTATCCTGAGATTACTCATGTCTTTTGCTTCCTGAAAATCACAGATCATCCTCTTTCACACTTGAAGTGCCAAGATACCAGATGGCCTTGCCTTTCTGCCACCAATGACCTTATTTTGGTATCCTCTGCAGCTGTGCATCTTGCCAAATGAAAGCTGCAGCTGACTGTCTCCTTGGAGGACGTGGCTGTGGGCCTGCAGTTGGGTCTGGGAGCTCTGGTGTGTGCCTGCTTTTCCCATCTGCTTGTGTCTGATAGAGCTGTAGGTCATGAATGGAAGCTTTTATCACTTCAGCCCCAGTCAGGCTTTTGGGCCCTTAAGCTGACCAGTCATTTCCTGTGGGTCACAAGCAATTATAACATGAGATGAAGAGAGAATGGGAGGGTGGGAAGTCATGCTTAGGGTGCACTAGGTGATGCCTCATAACAGTAATTATTCCAAGCTTGAGAGAGGCCATTAGAAATGTGAAACAGGAGAAGAAAGAGGAGTAGGAAAATAGTTGGAGTGGAAAATTGTAGCCCAGCTTCCCCTCCAGTTTGATCCAAGGACTGAAAAAGAAAGATGTGAACTCCCCTCTCGTAGGAGAAGCAGCCTGCTGCCTCAAAAGGCTGTTCCCTGGCAAGTCAGCTCTCCTGCCTACTTGTGCTGGCAACCTGGGGATCACAGCCAGAAAACGTGAGGTTCTCCTGGGTCTTGCTGCGGCTAAGCCCTGCCTGGGCAGTTTGCCCCCACTCTCTGGGTGGTAGCCCATTCTCCAGCCACCCCCACCCGAGCATCCAGCAGCAGATTTTTGTTTCTGATTCAGTTGTTCTGTAAGCGGTGTTGAATTTGTCAGGTGCCGAGATGATATTTGCTTGATGGAAATGTTGGCCCTATTGTGAATCAATCTGAGCAGCTTTTCGCGGCAAGGCTGTAAGACAATGAAGCAAATTTACTACGCAGGCAGACAAAGCGGCTTCTATTATGCGTGAAAACACAAATAATAGGAGGATAAATGGAAAACAATGAGAATGTCTTAGCGTCGGGTGGTCACAGGCACAACAGTGCGCGTCAGCGTCTGGCTGGAGTGGCAGAGTTGTACCTGCAAGGTGGTGGTGGGAACAAGCAGGTACACCGGGGAGGGGCAGAGCTCATGTCTGGTGAGGCTGAGCTGTGGGTGCATGCAAAACACGAGGAAGGCTTCAAAGGTCTTCTGCAAAGGAGCTGCTCAAACAGAGCAGCCATGGGAACAATGCATGATTGTTCCTTAAAATAAAGCGCTCTCTTACTCATTCTAAATTAAGAGGGAATTGGGCACGAGGTAATATTTGTGAAGGTATCACAGCATACACATTTGCTTGTAATTGTAGTCTTCTACAATGGAGAAGAGTGGCTGAAAAATTTCCGGTGAAACTTTTAAAATTTTGACATATTTTCCAACTGAAATCTGGGGAAGATGCTGATTTTGTTGTCCAAAAAATAGATGAGCAATGCATTCACATATTCATCTTAACTGAAATATAGTATAGTTGGTATTATAATTCCCTGGAATTTCTTCATGCTGAGTTATTCTATTTCACTCTGATTCTGAAAAGTTACTTTGTTTTGATTTGTAATATGAGAATTTCCCAAAGAATGGAAATGCTGAGTTCTGGCAAGCCAAAGTTGTTAATCTGTGAATCTATCTTGGTCATGATTAATTTTCCATGTTAGAAATGTGTTGTAATAACCACATGTAGTGTTTATCAGCCCTATGATACTTAGCCTCTTCTGGAGGACGAGAGACTGAATTAACACAGGAGATGAATTGTCCTCTGACTGCTAGCAGGATTTACTTGATGTCATGATTGAAGTACATTATCAGGGTAATACTGAGTAGTGGATAGCCATCTGCATTTTTATAGCTAAACAGGGAGGTTATTCTCCAGGGATGTCTGAAAGCTGAATGTACATCAGGTGCATGGTTAACGGTGGTGGGTTTTTTTCCCTTTCTTTCTCTTTAATAAGTAGTAACTTATTGGATGCTAATCCTCATCCTACACAGAAAATGGAAGGGATCTGTGATCACAAAATCACAGAATATTAGGAGTTGGAAGAGACTTTGAAAGATCATCCAGTCCAACCCCCCTGCCAGAGCAGGATCACCTAGACAAGGTCACACAGGATGTTAGCCTGAAAAGGCTTCTGCCCTCAGGAAGTGTTGACCTACTCATTAGCCATTTCTGCTGCTCCTTTCTGACCATGGAGCAGTCAGATCAGCATTTGACCTCTTGCAGGGTGGATTACTATGGTGGTGGATCTTGGCTGGATAGTGGTCTCTTCCACCATGCTCTCATCACTGGGTTTGCACCACAGTGTGCTTGGGTCAACAGGACAAGTGGTTTTTAGATGTTAAAATTCCATGAGATTTGGCTCTCAGGACTGAGGAGCTCCCACCCAACTAATCTGGTCAGTGGACTAAGAGGGAGCCAGTGTGTTTTTGATGGCTATATTTGGAGGGTTGATGACCACTTTCTTTTCAAGACTGAAGGGTGTTGGTAACTGCAGCCCCAAAAGGAATATAAATGATAGGCAAAGTAACAGGACAATGTTTGCTATAATAAATTATGTCTGAGCAATGGATTGTTGACTTTTCAGTCAAAGAACAGTGTCTGCTTGTGCTGGTTTTGCTGTTCCCGACATCTGACTCCCACAGGATTTAAGAACTTTCTTGGGAAGAGACCATATAAGTGCACAGTTCTTGCCATTAAGACTAATGCATTTCCTTCTAATGGCTCTGCTGTGATGAATCAGTCCCCTCGTGCATGCCTTGATGGTGGGTGTCACTTCTCACTGGCTCTGGAAAAATTGCGAGTACTGATGTGTGAAGAAGTCAATAGGAGGAGGGGAGGAATTATTCTAGAAGAATAATTTTGGTCTGGGGAGGCTACCTTCCCTTGATGTCCTCAACAGTCATTAGCAAGTGAGAGAGTCTTCTCCAGAGGACCATTTGCCAGCTTAAGTCGGGCTCTGGCTCCAAATTGTCCTCTGGAAGAGCCCATTTATATCGACTGCAAACAATCTGTGGAGAGCAGTCTTACAAAACTAAAATTAGTTAAATGGGCCCCTCCTACAAATAAGATAAATAGATGTATGTGCTTGTCTGTGTTTGGCAAATGCTTCCAAATTTAAAAAACGAAAAAAAAGAGGGGGCAAAACATGAGAACATTGTTCTGTAAAATGCATGGGTTTTTTTCAGGGGGAGGCTTTTTGAGATTTTTTTTTTTTTGGGCAAGAGATAAATCTGGTTTCAACTGGAGGTGGTGACTTCTTTTACTGGATACTGGCAAGTATGTCAGTTTTAAAAAGCGCTGCAGTAGCTCTATAGCCAAATAGAGATGTTACCATTTTGCCTTCTGTAAAATGCATCTTTAACAGGAGCTCCTTTGCCAGCTGCAGGGGCAGCTGGGGGTGCCGTTGTTTTGCGATTCAGTCCCAATGCAGGACATGAAAGTAAGTTTCTTGCCCTCTCCATCTCTTTTTCTATGGAATCTGGGTACATTTGTCTTGTTTTCCACAAACTACAATAAATTACCTGGAAAGTAAAATGCATGGGTTGCTCATGACTACTTTGGTTTCTGAGGATTGTTTCTTAATGGTTGAAAACCAGACCAGGTTAATTGAAAGGAGCTGGTATTAGAGGTAGAGGGCTGGTGCCTCTGTGCAGATCCTGGTGTTATTCTGTGGGCCAGCCCCCTTTTTTATGAACTTTGCTCTTAGCTTAACTCCTGCTGCTACTGTAACTCATTCACCTTGCCAGAATGGCGCAAACCAAATCTGTGAAGGAAGGAATGGGGACAAGCTATGTTTATCTGTCTTGAGTATGTGACACCTTCAACTGTTGGCGATGTGCTGAGTGCTACCCAGGTGGCTGATTTGACCTCTTTGTTCTTTTCTTTGATTTGTTAGGAGCTTGAAAATCTACAGATTAAATGGAAAAAAAGGTTAGAGAAGGGTAATGTAAATCACACACACAGAACGTTAGGGATTGGAAGGGACCTCAAAGATCATCTAGTCCAATCCCCCTGCCGGAGCAGGAACACCTAGATGAGGTTACACAGGAAGGCGTCCAGGCGGGTTTTGAACGTCTCCAGAGAAGGAGACTCCACAACCTCTCTGGGCAGCCTGTTCCAGTGCTCTGTCACCCTCACTGAGAAGAAGTTTCTTCTCAAGTTTAAGTGGAACCTCCTGTGTTCCAGTTTGTGTCTGTTACCCCTGGTCTTATCATTGTTTGTCACCGAGAAGAGCCTGGCTCCATTCTTGTGACACTCACCCTTTAAATATTTATAAACATTAATGAGGTCTCCCCTCAGTCTCCCTCCCCTCATAAGTAACATATGATATAATCGTATAATAGAATGGTTTGGGTTGGAAGGGACCTTAAAGATCACCCAGTTCTAACCCCCTGCAATGGGCAGGGACACCTCCCACCAGACCAGGTTGCCCAAAGTCCTGTCCAACCTGGCCTTGAACACTTCCAGGAAGGGGGCATCCACAGCTTCCCTGGGCAACCCACTTCAGTGTCTCACCAGCTTAAGGCATTCAAGGAGTATTCGTGATTCTTCTGCAGGAAGAGAGATGATAGACTGCAGTTATTTAGTTTGAGTAGAAGAAATTATGGTGAAATAAGTGAGATGAGGGGCTTTTCCTTTACTTGCCATACATGATTTTGTGTATTTAATAGAGAAGTCACTGCTGCAGCAAATCATTGGAGGGAAATACTTAGTGCGATACAAAGAAGGATTAGACTTTTAACCAAAAATGAATCCTAGTCATAAGAAATCTGACTACAGAGTACCCACAATGTCACCAGAATTGCCAATGCTTTCTTGTGTTGGGGGGCGCGAGAGAATGGCCTGCAGGGGCTGGGGAGGGATCCTCTCCATGCAATACAACTTTCCCTCCTTTGCCAAGCACATGCCAGTGCTTGTGCTCCTGGCTGCTATCCCTTAAAATACTAGGTACTGGTGGGATATTGAAAAGAGTTTTTGAACACAGGGGCCAGTGATGTGATCATGCGTGACAGCCGCTATGGACCTAAACAGATAATGAAGAAGCTAATTCTGTTCCCCTATCTAAAGTTCTAATCTTGTTTGTGACATCATAATTGGTTGCCATAGGGACAATTATGGTGTCATAAAAAGAGGATTAATGATGAGTTTAAGTGAGTACTAAGCAGCTGGAACAGATGAACTTTTTAATAACTCCTGCCTCCTCTGAAAGCTACTGTTTTGTGCATAAAAATATAGCTCCAAATAAAGAATGATGGGCTGGAAGTAAGTCAGTAAATATACACTGAAGGAGCAGTTGTGCATTCAAAATTACATTGCTCTTAGCTTCTGGGGTCTATCAGGATGCTGGGATGTAAAGCAAAACACATTTATATAGAGCGATGTTAGAAGAAACAACAGATCTGTCTCATGTGGACGTTTTCAAGTGTGAAGCCACACTGTTTTTCCTTCCATGAATCTTTTTAGTTGTGTTTCTAAGGTTGGAAAACTATATGCATTTGGGGTTAACATTCCACTGTAGCTGGTTTAAAAAATAAATATTGGGAAACACGAAGGTAGTGATAGGTAAAAGATAAATGAATTTTGGAGCAATGTAACTGAATCCTTTGTGAGTGTGCTTCAAAGTTTAGTGGCTGCTCTGTTTGAAATTGGTTGTGTCAGGAAAATCAGGGTTCCTGGAATGAGAATATTGCAGGATAGGTCATCTGGTGCTTTAGCTTTTGCTTGTGCTAGAAAGACAAGGAGGGCTACTTAACAGGGAGCACACTAAATCAGGCAAACAGGGTTCTTGTGCCCAAGCTGATGGGATCTGAACTACTGTATTAAATGGTCAGTACATACAATTTTTTTCCCTGCTGCTGACTGTATGCAGTTTGTAAAGCAAAGTTCTGAAAACTGCTGAATAACTTGTGTGGTGTTAATAGCTGTGCTGGCTGCTTGGCCTGCTCAGGTGCTCTCGCTTGTTCCCTCAGAGCCAGGAGGGCTTCACTGCTCCTGCTGCTGTTTATGGCCCTGACCTGAACCATGCCAGCAGCAATGTAGTCACAGAAGGGCCATTGCCAAGAATTATTAATACATAACAGGGGGTGGAAAGTAGTGTGGATAGCTGTGAGTAGTGATGGGGATGAACTCACTGGCAAGAAACTGCCTGAGGGCCTGTGTGTGGGTGTCACTGCTTTTGTTTTGTCCCTTGCTCTGGTGACATTTGCTTAACTTTTTTTTGTCTACCTCCTTGATTTTCTTGGTGCCTTTTTTATAAGATAGAGGGTAATGTGTCTTTCTGCTTACGTGGGAGCATAAGCACAGAGCTCCTGATGTTTTTGGGGGGATCCAGCTATCTTCCTTGTTGCCACAATGTTGGCCCTTGCTGTGGCTTCCAAACAGGAGTGAGGGCAGCACCATCTGGTTATTGCTGCTGAGTGTTCGAGCATAGCTACACTTGCACCCACTGTCACAGTGCGTGGGAACCCTTACCAGAGCACACTCACTTGCAGACAGTGACCCATATGCCAGGTATTCCTGTGATGCTGTGCCGGGGTCACCTCTGCCTGGCAATGCTGGCGGCAGCTAAGGTTGGGCCTCTGCAGCCCTGGCCCTGTTCTTGGCCCCAGCATGCCGAGCACAAGCCTCTCTGAAGTCTTTCCTGGGAAGAATGACAAATTCTGGGGACTCCTAAAGTGTTTTTCAAAATCCTGTGCAGAAATAAATTAATCCCTGCAGTACCATTGGGATGGCAGAGGGCAAGCTGTTATCTTCTTACTGCCGGAGATGAAATTCAGGGATAAAGGCTAAACTATGAATTCTCTAAAAGTTCGCTAGAGGTGTAAATGGCTCTTCTGGGTACTTGCCTGTGGACACATGAGCTTGGGGCACCTGAGACTTTCTCATCTTTTTAGTGAGGCTGAGGATCTTTCCAGCATTATAGCGAATTTTAGTGGGTGTAGTGCTGTAGGTTTGAATGCTCTTTCACTGACTCCTGCCTTCCTAGTACAGTTTTTCAGCTGTCTTTTCTCTCCCAAAGCCCTTGACCTTCATTCCCTGTGACTGAAGCAGCCCAAAACACAGCATTTTGCCTCAGTCTGCCCTTCTGCCCCAGGCAAAGGATCTGCTTGCCAAGGATCCTACTCTGCTGTTGTGCAGTGCTTTGGGAAGAGCAGCTTATAAATGCCATAAGCAGTGGTCCAGCTAGTCCTACCCTCTAAGGCAGGTATTTTATGAAGTAGGAACACCTGGGGAGCTCTGTGCTCTCAAGTCCCTGGAACAATAAATGGAGGGTAAGGTGACATGACAAGCCCAGAGCAGCCTGGATGGCTGGTACCAGTTCAAACTGATACAACCTGGGCTTTGGAAGGCAGCTAAACCCCTCTGCTGCTTAGATGTGGGTGGTTCTCTTCAAAAATAGATGATCTAGTTGAGTCTTTCACCAGATCGCAATAGTAATTCCTTGGGGAATAGCTAAGAGGACACTAAAAATTTTATCAGCTCCTCCAGATTGAGGAGGTGTGCCTCAAAAGAGGAGGTGTGATGTTGGGTATGCAACTTCAGTTAATTTGAAACTGTGATGCCCAAGAAACTACTTTATTTCTTCCATCCATGCCTGTCCAGTGGTCTGCAAGCTCCTCCCTACTCATATGGAGGTGTGGAGCTGTGGTCACCCTGGGAACATCTCAGCTCAGTGCCAGGCTTCCCTGAGGTTTGTGCCAGCAACCTGGTGCCACCTGTGTAGCGATGTCAGCTTGTGGGGATGCATCTGGGAGCTCAGGGGACGCATCTGGGAGCAACCTCTGCCCTGGCTTCTTCTCAGATGCCGTTTTTCGCTTTAAATCCTATGTGGTTTAGAGACCTTGCCCTTGTGAAATCGGAGGGATTTTTGTTTGTTTTTCAACAGGCTGCACCACATTCCTGCCTTTTTGGTTACAGCACAGGCAAGGTGTGCAGCTGGAAGAAAGTATGTCCTGGTGAGAGCAGGAGGGGATGGGCAGTATGTTATTCTGGTGGCAGGACTCTTGCCTGGGTTTGCTCCTTTGTCACCTGGCAGAGGTATTACACAGACTCTTGCTAATGTTGTGGGTTAAGGATGCAACATGTTAGCATTCATGAGATAAAAAGAGGGTTGACTGGTCCGATGTTTATCACTTTGTATACATTAACTGCACCTGCTGTGCATATGAAGCACTGGATCATAGAATCATAGAATAGTTATGGTTGGAAAAGACCTTTAAGATCATCCAGTCCAGCCATTATCTAACTCTACCATGCCCACTTCTAAACCATATCCCTAAGCACCATATCTAGTCGCCTTTTAAATAAATCCAAGGATGGTGATTCCACCACTTGCCTGGGCAGCCTGTTCCAGTCTTTGATAACCCTTTCAGTGTAAAAGTTTTTCCTAATGTCTAACCTAAGCCTCCCCTGGCATATCTTGACACCATTTCCTCTTGTGCTATTGGTTGTAACTTGTGAGAAGAGACACGCACCCACCTCTCTATAACCTCCTTTCAGGTAGTTGTAGAGGGCGATTAGGTCTCCCTTCAGCCTTCTTTTCTCCAGACTAAACAAACCCAAGTCCCTCAGCTGCTCCTCATAAGACTTATTCTCAAGACCCTTCACCAGCTTTGTTGACTGGTCACCAACTGGATTTAACTCCATTCACCACCACCCTCTGGGCCTGGCCATCCAGGCAGAGTTTGATCCAGCAGAGTGTACACCTGTCCAAGCCTTGGGCAACCAGTTTGTTCATGAGAATGCCGTGGGGAACAGTACTGAAGATCTTACTGAAGTCCAGGTAAATGACGTCCACAGCCTTTCCCTCATCCACCAAGCAGGTCACCTTGCCGTAGGAGGAGATCAGGTTCATTAAGCAGGACCTGCCTTTCATGAACCCATGTTGACTGGGCCTGATGCCATGGTTGTTCTGTAAATGGTGTGTAATGGTATTCAAGATGATTTGTTCCATGACTTTCCTTGTCACTGAGGTCAGACTGACAGGTCTGTTGTTCCCTGGATCCTCTTTCCAGACCCTCTTGTAGATGGGCATCACATTTGCTAATATCATAGTGCATAAATGCATCTTGGTTGTGGCTTGGAGACGTGTGCCTGCCTGCACATGACACATGGTCATGAGAAGGCATGGGTATGTGCCTCGGAGCTGGGCAGAACAACATTCATGAGTGATCACATGCAGCTGACAAACCGTGGAGGCATATGCTAAGTTGTACCTTTGGCTACCTCATACCAGAGGAAAACTGAGCCTGGCTCTCCACTGAGTGCTTGCTCTCCTGCTGGGGCTGATGATGGAGGTGCCCCTCATGGCAGGAGAGATTATGACACTGTGGGTGAGGACCAGGATAAAGCTGTTGCTCCTTTCCAATGAAGCGTGCAATACCTTTGCAGGATAGCACAACTTTTCTCAAAGTCATCTTGCCTGTGCAGAGCTCAGACGCTGCAGGGACAGGCACTGGCACCAGCAGTGCTTTCTGCCTCCAAGAAGAGAGTTTTCTAGCAACTGGTCCTGCCTGCCTGGGCCACAAAAGTGTCTGCTGAAAGGGCCAATCTTCATGATCTCATGAGACATTAAACACAGACTGAACTCAAAAAAATGTGGGTGCAGCAGGTTGGGGTGCTAACATCTGCCAGAGCAGAGAGGAAGTACATGAAGCAAGGGGAATTTTACTGTCTGTTGATAACTAGGTAAGAACCATGAGCAAGAATGCTCGTGCTTATATGGGTGTCTCGAGGTGCCTGCACCCTGCTTTCCAAAACACGGCCATAAGCCAAGCCTGCTTTGCCATCTGTCACTTCAATTTCCAGTCACTATGTCAAAATCTCTCCCCTCTTCTCCCTTAGTCTCTTACCTTTTCATCCTGTTTAATAGGAAAAGGTTTAAAAAAAGCACCCAAACCTAGTAAACAACTTCTTAAATTCTAGATTGCGAGTTTACATTTGTTTCACTTTAGTTGGGACTGAAGTCTGTTATTCCTTGTGAGTTGCTGAGAAGCCTGTGTGTAGGAGATACTAGCTTATTCCCAAGCGGGCAAAGACTTTGTTTTGGCTTTATTAGTGGTCTCCACAGCAAGGCAAAGGCCGGGCTCTGAGGCTAAAGTGATCTCTCAAAGAGGACTAAAGGCAAGCAATCTCCCATTAATGTTAATAAGATCTACTCCTCAGCTTCTTGGATTCCTCTGGACAATTGCTGCAGATGGTTTAACTGGATCCACCTCCCAGGAGCCTTCCCTGGGTCAGCCTTGTGTGGCTCTAACAGGGATGTTGATGCTGCCCTTGCTGTTTGAACTGGTTGAACCAGTGGCAGTTTATATTGGACCGAAATTTGGGCCTCAATTTTTAGGACTCCTCTTTTTAGATACTTTAGCAGTATTAAGTAATAAATTCCACTGCAAGTTATATGTAAATGGGAAATTATTTCTGCAATGTTATTTCATTTCTGAAGTGGTACCATTCAGTTTTATCAGGAGGATTTTGATGACGCTAAATGAGAAAAAGAAACCCCTCTAGCAAAATATCTCTTGTATGGAGACCCCTTTTCATCTGAATCTCGAAACATGAAAGTGCAAATCTGTCTCTTGCCTAATAATTTCATTTCTGTTCCAATTTGTAATAGGTCTCTGGGTGGTGAAACAATTTTCCTTTCTCTGCAGATTTATTCTGAGCATTTCTCAATGGTCTGGAACTGAGTGGATGTCTAAAGTACATTTTGCTTTCTCCTTTCTTTCCCCTTACATGTAGTACAAGGATACAGCTAAGCCAGTTGCTGACCAAAACAAGCTGTGGAGATCAAAGTGTTAAGTGTGAGTCAGACTGTCTTGCATTAGTGGGTGAGTCAGCTTTGGTTTTAAAAAAAGACATTTTAAAGAAGCTGTTTGGAAAAAAATGCTGAATGGAAATAGTTCAGAAGAGTCTGTCTCTGAGAGAAGATGGGGTTTTATTTATCCCCATGCAGAAATGATAGCAAGCGTTAAAAGTAGTAGTAATGATGAGATCACTCTAAATTGAAGATGCTTCTTTGGGAGTATCATACCCAGTGTCCTGGGTTGGTCACTTATAGCAGAAGCAGCAGTTATTCAAGGTGAAGGTTAGCAATGCAAGCTCAGGTCACCAAGTACCTTCATTTACTTGGCAGAGGTGCCAGAAAAATGTGGCTGATGGGATGTCCTAGGAAGGAGAGACTGAACAGCTACCTGGCTGAGCTGGCTTAGCAGCCTTTGGAGCTGGGCTTGAGAGTTGAGACTGCAGGGGCTTGGTATTGCCCCTTGGGTGGCAAAGCCTGGGTGAGCTGCAGAAAGTCGGATGCTGTGACCACCTCATGGGGAGGAGACTTCTCTGTGTGTGCACTGAAGTGCGGCCATTTTAGGAGGTTAATAGATGGTAAGGGGAAGTGTGCGTTTAGGGAATGGAAAGATTAAAGAGTTGGCAGACATCTGTGAAAGGTTTTTCCTCTCCAGATTTGTTATACCTGCTTCCTGTATTTCACAGCATTCCTTTTTTTTTCGGTAAAATGATGATCAGCCCAAAGGGATAATCCTCAGCTGTAAAGCTAGAAAACACCAGCAGAGAAGAGCTGATGATGTGTGACAAAAAATAGTAAATGAACCTGCTAAACAGCCATCCAAATTCCCAATAAAAAGAACATATTGACAAAAAGCAGAAGAGTTGCCATTAGCATGGGATGGACTATTACTGTGCGCTGTAAGTTAAGTAAATTTATTCTTGAATCCACTCTGACTTTTTGTGTGGCGGTAAGCAAAGCTCCTAATGTTTCTAAGATTAATATAGTAGCTTCTTCCTACTCGTGTAGAGATGTACCAGCAAACTGTGGTAGTGTATTATTATTACACTGTATTACAAAGGTAAGTGTTACATGTTTTGCCTGATGTTGTTACTCATTATGAAAGGCTACACTTCAAGCTTTTAGCAAAGCCACAGTGGTTGTTACCTGTTTGAAGCAAAGGCGAGGGATTCTTGATTTCCTGTTTTAACTCTTGATGCTCATAGCCCCTGGACTTAATGTAAGATTTCAGGAGGATCTAGAAATTGTATGGGCTTTGCTTGCTCTGTGGTTACTTGCTGTCCTGACGGTCAGACATTGTCAGGTCCTCCATGGAAAAAATAAGCCAAGGGGGTTGGTTTTTTTTTTCTTTTAGAAGTAACTACTCATGTTCTGACCTAAATATAAAAAATGGGAAGGGAAGCAGAGCCTACTGATAAGACAGCAGCTCCAGTGACATGTTAGGACCCTTCCCTCCCCCCCACCTTTTTCCCACTCAAGTATCCTAGGGCAGTCTTAGGGCACTCCTCAACCTCCTTGTGTCTACTGCTTTCCTGCCATCGTGCTGGGCAGCTCGTGCAGTTGGCAAGAAAGACGAGCACTGCATGCTGGGGGCAGGAGGTGCAGGAGCCAGCAGAACTTCTCAGGGATGTGGGACCGGTGGAAAGACAAGCATCCTTGGAGTACACGGAGGTTGGAAACTTTCATATGTGCTTATATCTATGTGGTCCAAGTTGTCATGTGTATATGTCTATGTGGGCCATTTACGTGGTCCAGGTTGCTGTAATATGTGTGTACAGCAACAGAGCTTATGTAGTAGAGAAACAAAGATGCTGTTTAAGGTTAAAGGGTTCACCCTGTTGGTTTCTGTCATGACAGTTTGAGTGAGGAGCTAAAGGGAAATTTTTTTTCTTTAAATGTCACCGAGGACTAAGTGGCTTTAGATGGATGGTGTGGAACGCTAGAAGTGCTGGGGTGTGACAGAGGACTTTGCAGACTCTGAATAATGTTACGCTTTTAATAACCTCTTGTGAATCTATGCCTCAAAGTGCAAAAATTTTAGAGTGGCTTTATCATGGGTGAGAGGACCTGAATTTGACCGGCCCTGAGGATGAAGTTTGCTGAATGCTGGTGATCTCTGCAGTTCTTATTCCCCTTCAGTTGGGGTGTGATGTTCTGAATGTGGCAGATGCTCTCTCCTGCCATCCCACTGGCAGCAGGCATGGAAAGCTGGGCTGTCTTCAGACTGCTGGCACACTGAGACAACCTTTGCTCTGTGCCTACCCCTTTGGTTACCTGCGTGGATAGATGGATGGTTGTGTCTGATGATTATTTCCCCATTTAGTTTCCACCACTGGATGGAATTCTCATGGGATTTCCTAGAGCTGGCTTTTCTGTCATTTTCCTTCTTTTATTGAAATGAACCTGGTTTTGAGGGCCCCAAAATTAGTAGTTTCAGAACTCCTCAGAATTTTATTTGTAACTCCTCATGGTCAGGATGTTTTTCACTGTGAAGTCAGACACACAGGAGTGATTTGGAAGACAAGAGTGATCAGTTTGCAACAGCCACTGCATAGAGGGTATTTAATACAGAATAATTTTGGACAAAATTACCCCAATTATTCATTCCTAGCCTTCACTTAATGAGTCATAATATTGGGTGTAGCTCTTCATTAATGTTATATAGTTGATAACCTCATTGCCTTCCCTCACCTGCTCAGTTGAAAGATGCAGCCCTGCAGGTGTGATGCTGCTCTTTTGTTGCCTGAGGGCCCACTCAGGCAGGCACTGAACATCACAAGCCCCCTCTGCCCCATGTTCTCAGCTATTAAGCCCTCATGCTGTGCAGTGTTTTTTTTAACCCATCAGCTTGCTAGTTCCCACTTCACTTATTCTACCACTTATATTTTCTTTGAACAGGCCTTTATCCAAGTCTCTTCCTGTCTCTGTCTCAGCAGCATCTCCCATTGAAAACAAAGATTGACTCAGTATTAAAGCATATAGGACAAATTTATTCAGTTTTGTGCTCCTATCATGTCTGATTTGGTATCCATTAGAACAGAGAGACTGCCAGTGATT
>NW_010179621.1:32330-35876 GCF_000695765.1 Mesitornis unicolor | reverse complement strand
CCTGCTGTCACTGCACTGTGCTCTACTGCCCAACTGTGATTTTGAAGCATATTTTCTAGATTTTCGAACACATGTAGATGAGCTGTAGCTGTGGTCCAAGACTCCACCTTACTTATGTGCTTCTTATACTTTCAAGTTTCACTGATTTTTTTTTTTGCTTTTTTGACACGTAACAAGAGATGTGCTGTAGGACCTAAAGGAGTATTAACTTTTATTTTAATTTCACTGAATGTAGCATTTCTCTAAGTGATTTGCCTAGCTAAGTATATAAGCACTCAGTGTTTGGGCTTTTTAAGCTGGGGAAGGTCTAGTACTGTCTAGCAGGAAATCAAATTTTATATAACTGAATATAGTGCAGCAAAAGTTGCTTTGGGTCTTTCTCATACTATTAAAAAAATCCCTTTTTATGGTTATGATCTAAAAGCCATAAGATTTAGCCTTCTAATGGCATTGGCTGTGAATTTTATTTTTAATATTTAATAGCTAGCTAGCAGTGAAGCTTTTGCTAGATCCTTTCTCCACATGGCTGCTTTTCCCCCAGTTGCTCAGAGTGGTATAAAGTGCACGCATCTAGTGTTCAGATTTCTTGTTGTGGCACAATATTAGGAAAATTTTGTTGGCTAGATCTACATACTTTTCTTCAAATGTACCTGGGACAGAAAACCTGTTTTCCTTTGTCCCAGAAAGTATGTATGTTGGAAATACTTATTTGTCCTCTTCCTGTGAGTTAGGTTATGAGTGGAGCTGCTGCTGGAAATACTGGATGCTTCAGATGCAATGTGGTCCAGAACAAGACCAGCAAGATGGATCGCTAGTTTTGTTTTCTCTTTTGGCATCTGCTTGTGCTCCCCATGGCTCTATGAGGAGCTGTAGTTGGTGAGGAATGACAGAGTGACAGAAAGACATAGAAAGTGAAAACTGATGAGCTTCTGTTTTGACAGTGGGGAAGGGGAAAGGTGTGTTAGGTGACACACTATTAATTGTGCTGGGAGGTTATGTTTGTGAGTTTTGCCTGTCTATGTCTGAGATCCTGCTTTATAGCTGAACCTGAAGACAGGATTGAGGCAAGGGAATGGATATGTAGCCTATTCTGGCTTTGAATAGTCATGATGGTAATGATAGGCACTTTCTCTGAAATAATACATGTGAGGATGGGAGGTTGAAATGCTGCTCGAGATATCAACTAGCTGATTTTGAAGCTGTTGTGTACTTAACCCTCCTGCCCCCAAACATGCAACTCCTCCCCACTCTCTGAATTCCAGATCTCCAGCTCTATTTCAGGACTTGATTGATCACAAACTTCCTGAAATAAGGGAGAAGACTCAAGGAGGATGTTAAATTTGGATATTCAAAGACGTTAATTGAAATAGAACCAATTTGCTGATGAGAGCTCTTCTCCACAGAGAAGTCATCTCATCATTGTAGAAACGCCACCCATAATTAACGAGAGCTGAAGCACTTATTGGCAGCTCATCACAGACAGAGGCCTAGGTTAGTGTGTGTCCAGGTGTCATTCCTTTTCTCACAGGAATGCTATCTTCAGGCTCAAAGATGAGGTGTCTTGTCTTAGCTGCTGCCTCTCTTACTGCTGATGTCTTAACTGCTCTCTCAATAGTGAATGCGCAGTTCTTCTGTCCAGTTATCAGGACCCATAATTAGTGATTAAACATCACTTTGATGTTTAATCCAGCAACTTTCCAGAGTGTGAAATATGCAACCCAATTAAAAAAATGAAGAAGCAAAGAGGGCAGACTTACTCTTTCTTCTGTGTCTCTCTTCCCTAGCTACGTATCCCTCTGATGTTTTATGTGCGAGGCTTATGCTGCACATTTGGACACTGAGAAGATACATGCTGCATGTCTGCCTCTGAGTGAGGAACAAAGTGTATTCTACTCCTGTTTTCCAGAAAGCAGACTAGTGCAGGGTGGATTGGAAACCCATTCAACTGGAGAAGGTGGTTGGAAGGTCTGGAGTGCAATTAATGAAGTATCTTTCACCCGAGATGGGCACAGTTCAAATTCTTTCCTAGGTCTCCAGCAGGGTCACTTGCTTATGCACATCACAAATTGGTTAGACCTGAAAGTCTTTACCCAAGAAAGCCCTTAATGGTGGAGGAGTGGTGCAGGCCAAATACGCCTGTACTGATCAGGGAAACAGCAAAGCTGTTTGCACGCAAAGTGAAGCTGTTTGCCTTACTCCAGGTGTTTCCAGCAGCTTGCTAGTGGTTATGAAATGGAGATGCACAGAAGTATGCTTCAGAAGTGAATGCTGTCTCTTAATCAGTACAAAACTATGACAGGAGATTATTTTAAGAGCAACTACATTTACTACAAAGGATGCAGATTCCCTCTTTAAATCTGATCTGTGCACTCCTTCTGCTTCAACCCTCTCCTCAGCTGTTTTCCCTGCTCCCATCTGACACTGCCAGAATTTGAAATCTGTCCCTGTTCCTTCCTAGGTGACCCACAGCTCAGCAAGCCCTCTGTCTCTCCAGTCCCGAGGGTCTTTGTGATCCAGGCAGACAACTCTCCCTGCACATATCCCTAAATATCAGGAATGTGTTCTCTGCTCCCGTCCTGTCCTTCTTCCTCATGCACATCCCACTCTTCCCCACCTGTTGCTGATCATAGAAAAGCAGGAACAAATGTGCATGTGAGGATGTGTGCAGAGACCTATACAGCAGCAGAGATGCTAATCTGAACATATCCCAGGCTTTGGCAAAAGCTCGATTTCCCCTTCAGTGCCAGTGTTTGCAGCTTATGGCCCTTCTGTTGCCAGCACAGGCAATGGGTCCAGGGGCTGGAAGGACTCTTCTTGTCTTGCCTCAGCCTCCCGTTACTTGTGGTGACCACTCAGGCAACACTGCCTACACAGTGTCCATAGTCCAGTGGGAAATTAAGGTACCTGCTGGTCCTAAAACCTGATGAGAAGCCTTTGTTATCTGAAACCTCTTAAAGCAGAGGTAAATAGTGATATACAAATCCCTCTTCTTGTGTTGGACAAAGGTTTGCCCTGCTAAGGAGCCAATAGATTCCAAAACCAGTCCGTAGCATACCTTGACTGTGGCTGCCACACAGCCTATGGGTCAGACCCAGACCTCCTGTGTAGCTCATACATCTGGCTGCAGCGCAGCACTGTGGTCTCTCCCCACCACATGCCTGGCCATGACTGGTCTTTTGTATGCAACAAGCCTAAACTTTGCTGAAAGCTGTGCTAGAGGAAGAAGAGATCAATACTCCTACCCCAGACCTGTTGGTCCTGGTGTCTACAAGCACCAAGTCCCAATGAGAAGCCTGAGAGAAGCCAGGAGTGAAGATAGAAGATTGACCTCATTTGGGTGGGTTTTGACTGTCTCTGTCATCCCAGTTTGGGAGAGTGCAAGAACTGTAGGAGGAAAGTTGGATGAGAGAGGGTGGTTGGGGGAGGATTTTACATATGTGCAGAAGTGTGTGCCTTAATACATTGAGTGTGTTGGAGGTGAGGAACTAGAAAAAGAGAAGTTATCTTAATAAGTCTGAGTCACTGAGGGAGTGGAGGTGGTGGCAG
>NW_010179621.1:27195-32299 GCF_000695765.1 Mesitornis unicolor | reverse complement strand
GCAGGAATTCATAAACTGAGGAGGACCCTGTGTAAATTTTGCAGGGGCTGAGCTGGGAGGGGAAAGCAGTGAAAACTGCTGTGCCAGTGCCAAGCTCTTAGGAAGAAGCCCTCATGCTCTTTGCAATGCCCACTTATTTCATTACAGCATTTGCCTCACAAAGTTTGTGAAAACAGAGCATGCAAACCTTCTGAGTGACTGGAAGTCTAATTTCAAATAAACAGCAAATGATTAGCACTTACTGGATAAATCTTGCACAATTTTCCCTTCCGTCCCTGGCCACCTCTTTCTAGTTCAGATACAAACTTACAGGAAACTTGATTGTTTTAACTGAGTTTCTTTTTAAGGTGGTTCAGCTATGAATTTGAGTAAAACTGGAGGTGGGAGGCTCATGGGGATTCAAGCAGAAGAAATAACCCCCACAGTGTTTTACTGCTGAATTGTACACTCTGTCAGCCTGGAACATACATTATGAAAAGGGGCTAGCAAAGCCACTTGGGATTCCTATGTGCACCTCTTCAAAAAAGCAGCCCTTGCAGAGAAATGGAAAACATAAATTAGAGGGGGAGAGGAAACTTAGATTGAATTTGCAAATTGCTTTCCTGAAGAAAAAGGGCCATGTTTATCAAGGAAAAGATACATCTGTCAGAGGACAGATTAATTTAAAGTAGGAATTTGCAGTATCTTCATCCAGAATATGGATGAACCTTAGCTGAACTCTTACTGCTTTTATTCACTTGTCTCTTTTTGCTATTTGTGAGCCTGATCACACATGCATAAATATCTCCAGAGAGTGCTGTTTCTAATACTTCTGGGAGTAAGAAGTAGGAGGAATGTCAAGAGGGTCCAAATCCTAAGAGATTGCAGTTTGGCAGAGTATGGACTAGTGTGGGTAAAGTTTGTGATAGTAGAATCAGATATTTGAGTCTTCAACTGAATTATGCCCGAATTCTAAACTTAAATTGAAGGGCTGCTAATTTAACAAGGTATTATTTCTAAAAGAACAGGGGGAAGCCTATCTGCAGTCCTGCTAAATAGAGACGTAAGATCATCCATGCGTGCTGGACAAGCAGGGGACCTATGTGCAAAGTGCAGCAATAGGGCTAGTAATCATAAAACACCAGCTCCTCTGATGCTGACTTGCCAGAGCTGCTGGATCTTTCAGCTAAACCCAGGCCAGCCCAAGTCTCAATTTAGCTAGAAATCAGCAGTCCAGCTGCTTTCAGAGTTGTGCCCTTATCCTCTGGAGGCAAGCTGAGCATTGCAAGTCTTCCATGTGGACCGTGATTCATATGCCAGTGAACAGCTGCTGAAGATCCCTGGGTATGCCCAAAGGATCCTGATGCCTCTGCTATGATGTGAGGGCTTTATTTTTTGTTGTTGTGGTGTGAATGAAGGATTACCTAGCTATTTCAGTTTCAGGTAAATAGAAACTTGGTTTGCTAGCTTGCCTCAGTGTTGCATGCAGTGGGAATTCAGCCTCTTGAGTTTCCCCTTCTGCCTGTTCTTTCCCATACTGACACTATTAATTTTCTAGGTCTTTCATGCAAATGAACAAGATAGTCCTGGAGGATAGTTGTCGCACTAGAAAGTATTACGGGAGGAAGGATAGCTTTACAGTCCCTGCATTTGGCATATATGTGTATACCTGCGGAGATGGAAAGCGTGGTTAGACCATTGCATGTGCACACAGATGGCTTTATATACCCAACATCTCTTGCCATCTCAGTTCGTTGTCTCTTTCAAGCAAATACATGAGAGGCACAAAAAAAAGGTGTCTCTGAGTGGGAGTTATCACCTTCTAAGAACTGGCCTAAGAGTTGCTGAAACAATGTTTGCTTGCGACCTCCATAATTCTGGCCTAGATCCCTGAAGTTTTCATGTTGGAAAACTCTAGGCCACTGCAGACACCTTGTCTTTTTGGTGTTTCTTGTATGTTTAGTTTGCTTTGCTTTCCATTTTCAGCTTACAGCTCTGAGACATCTTTTCAGGGCTGTCCCCTCACTAATGGTGTTAAAATTGCAGTCCTTAAGTGTAGGTAGGACAAGGCTGATGCTGGGGACTGCAGGAGGTGGGAGGTGTCATGGGAAGTGTTGGAAAGCTTTCATCTAAAATAATTGGGATTAGACATCTCTGTCACTGTAGCTTTTTGCTCCCAAGCTGTGTTATCCTACCTGTTGCTCTCTGTCTTGGCTCTGCTTCCTATCTGCTGAATCCAGAGAACACAGAGGCCTAACATGCTCCTCTGAATCATGGTGGCTGCTTCTGCCAAATTCTGGGTTTTGGACTTGAAAAGCTCATAGGAGCTGTGGAGAAGGGGAGGGGGGAAAAAAGAGGGTTGTCAAACTTATTCTCCTCTTATCTCTTTTTGAGGGAGGGAGGGTTAAAGGGAGGAGAGGGACTGAGCAGCCCATAAAGGAAAGTACTGATGCCAGTTTATTTAACAAGCAAAACAGAGGAAGATTAGGGTTCCTATGGCAACTGGCTACCAGCTGAAGCACCTCAAGGACTTGGGGAGGAGAGGGGGATAATATAAATGGTTTAGAACAAGGGTCCATCATTCTGGATTTAAAAGACCTCTTCCCAGCTGCAGTGGCAGCATCAGCTCCTTTGCTGAAGAATGACATTTTTGTGTAACCAGCACTAAAGGCAGAGGATGAATTCTCCATGTCTGTTTAGCTAGGCCTTGAAATCATGAGGCAGAGTATTTTACAGACGGTCCTGAGATATGTTCCCTCACTGTGGGGTTTGAAGGAGAGGAGTACAAGGTGCCAGATGATGAGGGGGAGATGGAAGGACATTAAAAGTCGAGTGGCAAGTGCAGAGTGGGCATTAGTTAAGGCTTGTGGAGATGTCTAGTTGTCACCCCTACTCTGGGAGGTCCTAGGAGCCATGGCTCCTTCTCCCAGATCTGATGAAACCTGGGGAGCAGTTTTCTTCTCTGGCCTTCAGACCATCCCATGTCAAAATCAGAGGTGACAAGTACAAGCTTGCTTTTTCAGCAGAAAACTTTGAAATGTAAATTTTGTTTGGTTGGGTTTGGTTTATTTTTTATTTTTTTTTGGCTACAGTGCTGTAGTAGCTCCAAGAGCCTGGGCGCTTGTGTTTGTTCAATGCCAGCCCTCCAGCTGAGAACAACATCTCTCACCAGGTATTGTGGTTTTTCCATTTGGAGTTAAAATGCCAAAGCATGTAGTCACTTGATTCTGGGAGTGAGAGGAGGCTGAAGGAGGTTAAGTATAGCTTTTGTTTAGATCAGCACAGCATGGAAAATAACCATCTTTCTACAGCCTCAAGGCTCTGTATTGGAGGTCCTACTGAATGGCTCCCTGATCAACCCCAGCCCTGGGAGGCTGATTGAGTGATTTCCTTAATTGGATTTTGTTGATCTCACTTTCTTGAATTTTTTTTTTCCCAGTAACTCATTATAATCATGCCCTTCTGTCTACCAGAAAAAAACCACACTTCACACTGAGAAAGAATTGTGTTTGTCCTTTGGCATCTGGTGGTTGGCGTAGCTTCCATTAGAGCTCGCATTGCTGCTGAGCAGTGGACACAGGGCAGTGTTCCCTGCTAATCCTGGGGCGTAGAGACACACACCAGTTTGTGCTGGCAAGGGCATGTAGGGAGTCTGTCAATCAGTCTGCTAGTGAAATCTGTAATCGGGCTGATTTTGTGAACTTCTTTCACCAGAAAGAGCTGTTGTGTTATATGTATGCCTGGTTTCATGAGCGTTTGTTCTCCAAAGTTGAACTATGTGGTTCAACCCAGGTTAGGAAAGCACGTGAATGAGTGAGAAGACTGCATGTAGCAGGACTGAGGCATGTGTGGAGCTTACAGACACATAAATAGCACAGGGGGATAGAGGAGCTTTATTCCCCATTGGAAAAACTTATGTCCAAAGTTTTGATAGGTCATAGCTGTTAATAAGAGGATCTACTCTACTGTAGTTAAAAGTGGGGAGGTTGAAGGGGGAATGAATGGGGAAGGGAAAAGGGTAGGAGATGGGAAATATGCAGTAACATGATGAAGGGAGCATTTCAGCCTAGAGAGGGCTCATACAAGAACCTGAATAGAATTCAGGAAAATGTAATATAATGAGGAGATTTGAAACTGGGGCGGGGGGAGAAAGGCACAATGCATGCTGTGTGAGTAGGAATGAAATGGGGGAGTAGGATAAAAGGGGAAGGGAGGAATGGTTAGTGGAAAAAATGAACTGGGTAAGAAAGGGAGAGATTTGAAAGGCAATGGGAGGGAGGAGGTTTAATGGAGAAGGTGGAATAAGGAAAGTAGGCAAGGTAAGTAAGTATAATGAGAATACTAAAGAGAGGCATGAGGGGAGGATACCAAAAGGTGGGAGCAGGAAAGGAGGAGAAAATGTCCTGTTATCTAGGGAAAGCAAAGCTTTTTAGAGAGATGTAGCATTCATTTTAAAGGGGTGGGGGGCAGCCAAGGTTAATTGGAGAGAATTATGGGCATCAAGAATCTCAGGAAAAAAAAGAATAGAGCTATAAAAGCAAAAAGTAGGGAAAATAAAAGGAGAAAGGAAAAAAAAACCACAACTGAGGATGACTCTTGCTTTGCAGACACTCTAGCATCAGGAGCTCCTCAGACAGACATGTTCCTGTGACATTCCATATCAGCTTATCTTTGTATCCCTGCTGAAGCTGTAAAAAGCCCCATCTCCATGGAAGTAGGCAGCCAGGGCACAAATGTCTTTCCTGAAAGAAATGAAATTTCCACATACCTGTCTTGACAAGCTGAGAAAAATGCCTGCCACGCTGCTTCTGCCTGTACATTTGCTACATAAATTTAGGGTCAGGACACACTTTAATTCCAGTCTCTGATGCCTTGCTGCTGTTCAGAGAATAACCTTAGTGTACACAGGACTGGGTAGCATACATGTTTTTGAGTAATTTGTATCAAGGTCTGACTTTGAAGACTTTAATTTGGTGGTAGGAGCCAATGCTGTCTTCAAGAAGCAGATCTGAGCTGTGCATCTTGAGTGACTGACAGACTGAATCCTACAGTAGGTGCTCAAAATTTGCCCTGTGACCAAGGCACAAACTATCTTGGGAGGGAGCCTGTTGTCATTCTCTTCTAC
>NW_010179621.1:16503-27164 GCF_000695765.1 Mesitornis unicolor | reverse complement strand
ACTGCCCCCGGGCAGCCATGACAAGATGTGGCAGATAGAGCTATAGAGAAATGCCTGTTAGCTTGAGCTGCTGGCAGAAACCAGGAGGGTATATGTGATTCTCCTACAAATCCATGCGAGTTCTTGCAGCAAGAGTTGTGTGCCTCAAAGCGCCACTGTTTATGCCAGACCTCACTGCATCTTGCACTCTGAATGAATTAATGAGTATAGCCTGCAGCATATTATTTCTCCCTTGTTCTGGTCTGCCCGCAAAACAGTGTATTAAGGAAAGCTGTGATACCTACCCTAGGCACTTGCTTGTGGCTAAACTCTGTCAGAGAGAAGGAAGTGCCAAACATACGCTCTGGCTTGTAAGCACTGTGACTGAATTCTTCTAGAGGGGGTTGCAGCCATTCAACCCCTCTACCTACCAGACCTTTTATAAATTTCCCATTTATCATCAAAAGATTGAGGCAACATGGTAAGTGATGCATGGGGTGAGGCCTCAGGGGTCTTCAGCCAGACAGAGTCTGGCAGACAGAGCTGTTTGTGTGAAGTTCACTACTGGCATGACGGTTTCTAAGCAAGGCTTCCCTTTCCCAGGCTTCGTTTCAGCCTACCTGATCTCTTACCTTAGCCCCTCTGATCTCCAGCTTGAGTATTTCCTTCTGCAGTCATCAGCATTAGGAGCATGTTTTAGTGCATCGGTCCTCCAACTTACCCTTTCATTGAGAAATGACTTTTTCCCCTTCATCTGGAAACCTTCCACTCCTGTTTTCTCTGTGTACTCTGCATGGGGATTCTGCATTAGTAGTAACTTTTAGGTGTTCACCCCTTTTCAAACTAAAATAGGGCGTTACATTAGAGCCACATCTGAAATGTGGAATTTCAGCAGTGGGCTGAACATGAGTGGAAATCAATCACATCTTGGCTAATCTACAGAAAAAAATGCCTTTCAGCTTCTGTGAGGTGTGCAGGCTTGTGTGCCTGTCAAAAAAAAAAAGTTTTAAAATTTTTGAAAGGATGGTGGGAAAAACAACAGATTTAAAACCAAAAATGCAGGGGGGAATAAAGGCTTGGATGGGACCATGCTGGCCACTCAGTCCTGTCTCTGTGGTTGTGGGTTACCATATAACAGTTGCACAGTTTGGATTTGTAGGGGAAAAAAAGTTCTGAATTTTCTTGTGTCACAAACTGTAAGGAAATCTTTTATATCCCTGTAGCAAGATTATGCCCTTTAGCACAATATTTGAAAAACTATTCTGTGCCACAAGGAACCATTAAGAGAGATGTTAGACATTGCCAGCCTCCTGGGTCCCTGCAGCCGTGGGAATGAGGAGGTGAAAATACCCTGATGATCCTGGGGAAACGCACAATGCCATCTGCTTTAAAGAAAGGTGGAAAAAAATCCCAATGGCGTAAGCTGGTCTGAGCTTGTGGGTTTTTTTTGATCCGAGGGTGGTGATTGCTTCAGTCATGGGTGTATGAGCGAGGCACCAGTGAAGCAGCTGAGGATTTGACTGTGTGGTTAACAGCACCAGCGCTCACCCTCAAGCTCTCAAATAGTGTATTTTCATTGTAAGGAGGACAATTGCTACAGAAATTAAAGGAAAGTAAGATGGTATTTCCAGCCTATGACATATATTAAATCTATTAAAGTAAGCAAAGAGTTATAAAGAAGGTTAATTTGTTCTCTTACAGAATCTCAAAATAATAGCATAATCTATTGAGACTCCTAACACTGATCCCTGCTAAACTGCCTCCCACTCTTCTGGTGGCATTAACCACTTCATGCAAGTGTTACAAAGGCAGGGAAGATCTGTCCTTCTCCACCTGATCCCTGGCTCTCTGCTACTATAAAGCAAATGTGCATCTTTTCATCCTGAAATGGGTTTTACCTGCCCCAACTGGTATTAGTGCAGCTGTGTGTAAAATGTCTATTGTCTTAATTGTGTGTACTACTGGTTTGTGTTCACAGAATCACAGAATCGCTCGGTTGGAAAAGACCTCCGAGATCATCATGTCCAACCGCTCCTGTCTACCCCCTAAACCATATCCCTAAGTACCTCGTCTACCCGCTCTTTAAATACATCCAGGGATGGTGACTCCACCACCTCCCTGGGCAGCCTGTTCCAGCTTCTGACAACCCTCTCAGTAAAGAACTTCCTCCTTATCTCTAACCTGAACCTCCCTTGGCACAGCTTGGTGCCGTTTCCCCTTGTTCTATCCCCCATCGCCTGGGAGAAGAGACCAGCACCCACCTCTCTACAACCTCCCTTTAGGTAGTTGTAGGTGGTGATGAGGTCTCCCCTCAGCCTTCTCTTCTCCAGGCTAAACAAACAGTGTTGAACTGGCAGTCTTTGTTTTGGGAAATCCTTGTGTTTGTTTTGGACATTAAATATTTAAAGCTTCCATTTTGGTGGTTTTTTTTTGAGTGGTGAGAAGAAAAACTGTTTGAATGCTTTTCTTCTTTGTTTCCCCTATAGTGCTCTTGCCCTTCAGCACTGGCTAGGTAAGCAATTTTATAAAAGGGAGACTTTTTCTTTTGCTCCTGACACAGCTTTTCTTGGTAGCTTTCAGCTACAAGTTTCTCAAGATGAAACATCCACCTTATGCAGATCTCTGGAGCTTTTTAAAAAAAAAGTCATCGTCCTCCCACTCCTCAAACTTGCGTGGCTTTGTACCACCATTACTGCCGTGTTTGCCTGTCACAGAGCTATATGGAGGTTTGGCTTAGGTTCTCTTCTTTTTTCCCCTTCCCTGTGGTCTGAGATACGGCTCTTGTGTCATGACTGGGCACTGTCTGTGTGTGTTGACAGCTCTGCTGTGGTAAATTGTGGGAGACAAATGGCTTCTCTTATTGGAAGTGCCAGATTTTCTCCATCTCAATATTTGATTGAGAATTAGGACAAACAGTTGCATATTTTCATAGCTGTACTCCTGCAGTCTAAAATGGCTTTCAGCCCAAGATTACTACCAAGAAAAAAATGAGACACCTGAATGCATGTGTGAATTCATCAGCTCTGAAAAGGGAGATAGCTGCTGTGAGGACAAAACCAGTGCTGGGGCAAATACTTGGCTGCAGCTGCTTTCCTTAGGCAGGATGAATTTTAAACTGCTGCTTGTCTTATTTGTAGCTTAGTTGGCTGTCAGTGAGTGAGACCTGGCGAACAGAAACAGCCTATATTAGTGTTTGTAGAGGGAAGGCATTAAGAATTTCCAGAAATAAGCATTTTACATTAGAAAAAAGTGAAAAATCGATATGATCTGCAAAATGCAACTGGACAGTATGACTAAGATGAAAAGAGATAAACATTTGCCCCAATCCAGAAGCAAATAATTTTGGAGCCTACACCAGGGTAGCTTTTTGTAAAAAGGAGACAAAATGTGCTGAGAGTGGTGTGTGCTTGTGCCAGACTTCCACAGCCAGAGGTAGAAATGCTCCAGGGATCTTTTCTAATAACACTTACTCCCTTGATCAAAGGCAGAAAACACCACCTGGCTCCTGAAAGGCAGGTTGTTGTTTGTATGCTCTGCAGCCTGAGTCGAGAGGTGAGGGGAGCCGTGCGGTGGGGTGAGTGTGCCGGAGAGGCTGGGTGAATCATCCAAAGGTAATGTCTGTTCTGCAGGGCTGGAAGGGGCAGTGAAGGGGATCATCAGCACGGTGTAGGCAAAAGGCGATTGCATGGTGGAATAAGGATACCTCCTCCAGCCGTTGGTGATGGGCAAAGCAAGGCTAAGGATTTTCCAGCTGGAATAGACCTCTGACACATCTGATCAAGGACAGGTCAGGAGGTTGCCCCAGAAGTGTCCAGAAGCAGCTGGTGCTGAGGCTGGAGGTTCTGTTGCTGACTCGGTGCCCAAGGCCACCTCTGCCTCCTGCTAGCCACGCAGAGAAGGTTGTGATTCCCCAGCACTCGCTGACTGATGGCCTTCATCCTCTGAGCTCCTGAGCATGAGCACTTATGCCTTGCAGAGATACCTTGGGGCTTAGTGCAGATCGTGAGCTTTGCTTTGTCCTCTGTCTGGCTCCTGCACGCTGTGCTCAGCAAAGAGACCTCCTGACCCTTTTCAGCCCGACCGGCAAAGACCGCAGCACCAGATAAATGTTTTGAGGTTCACACCTGCTGCTAAAAAAAAGTAAAGACTTTAAAACTGTGCTTTGCAAACTATGCCGAAGGTTTCATAAAGTGGGTATTTTTAGCATGTCATAAAAATATAAAGCCACACTCTTATTTTTATCCCTTCAACCTCTGCAAAATTAATTGAAAGCGTTTTACCTTGCTCTCCTTTTGCTTCCCTGACTTTCAGAAACTAGCTAACTTTAGGACCCAGGAGGGAAGGCATCATCTGATGTTGGCAAATGCTGGCCATGTTGTGTGTCTATTTATAGTAAGCATGTGTCTAACCACCTTGGCGTTCTTTTCTTAGCATCAGCTGGACGAGCTCAGCTATCAATTATCCATGAAGCTAATGATAATACAAGGAAAGCTATGTAAAGCCAGGTGCTCAGAGGAGTGAGGAAAAAGGGGGGAGGCAGGTGACAGGACAGGGAGAGATGAGGTTTTACGAACTGAAAAAGATCCTCTTGCTCAGCCTGAAAACCCTTATTATCTGTAATAATTATTAATAACGGGGATGCCTGCACAAAGTCACTGTGACTGCATTCAGCTGGTGCATCCCTCCCAAATGTTATTTCCCTCTATTTATTTTCATTGTGTTGGCAATCAAAGGCAGTGGTTTCTTCATTGTTGGTTTTTTTTTTCCCCTCTCTCTCCTTCCTTTGCTTTTAATAGACCTTAAGCTGGGTGTTCTCCTCCCCCTCTCTGTCCCGGGTTCTGGTATTTGGGCTGGTAATAGCAGGTTCTAGTTTCCCTGTGAAAAACTGAGCCTCTGGTATTTCTCACGCTTGGAGATTGCATGTCTACATTTGTTTCTTCTTTTATCTCCATTTCAGAGAGGATTTTGCCTGCAAGGACTGTGGGGGGAGAAGGGAGCAAGCGAAGAGATGTCATTTCACTCATCGCCAATGACAAATCTGATTGTCAGCTATTTATCAGCTTTTTTTTTTTTGATGGCTTGTCTTTGCTGCTTTTCTCTCTTAAATGCAGGGGAGCAGGACAGCATGAACTCTGCTCTTGACAGCAGCTCAGGTTCTGACACCATCTGCCACCTAATCCACTTCCAAGGAAGGGTTTGACGTCTGTGCATGTGTGTGCACATATACCCTCCCTACCTCGCCATCCATCATTTCAGCAGATTCATACTGACCAGCTTGCAAGTGCCATTTCCTTTGCAAGAACTGGCCTTTGATACTTTTTCTTTTCTTCCTCCTGCTTTTTAGATTTCCCTGATTTCAGTTTTGTGGTGGGAGGCAGGGGAAGGGGCTTATGGGATGAAAGTGGAGAAGATTTCCTTGAAAATTGAACACTTCTCTGTTTTCCTACCTAGCCTGGCTCTCTGAGGTGCTGGACTTTCAGATTTATTTTTTTTTTTTTTACTTTTCCTGGAAGTTATGAGTGTGGGATGCATGGATTTCTTTTGCAAAAGCAGCAGGAAACAGAACAGGTGTAAATTGTCTGTGCCAGGCTCCTTGGATAGCTGGTAAGTGGGCTCTTGCAGGAACTGGTGAATTTTAAGCTTTTCAGTGACATAATGGCCAGTCTTGTTTGACTGCCATCTGCAAGCACTGAATGTGTTTCAAGCTTTCTGTATCTCCTTCCTCTAATAATACATGAAGAGTGACGGTTATCATGCTTGATGCTGTATCTGTTGATGGTTTTAGATGCACTATATTCAACACAGTTCACTGACTTTGCTGGATCATGTTTGCTCGTGTCATTCAGTGCTGTGCACACAGAGTTGTGGGGGAAATGGCGTAAAAAATGAGATGGGAAGAGAAGAGGGGCTTTGGGAAGGATGGCACAGTATGCATTCAGAAATGTCAGTTGGTTTGCTGTAGTCATCAGTTATGCCATTTTTCTGGGCTGTGGTAATGAATGTTTGAATTAGCTTCTGGAAAACAGTAGCTCTCTCTACTGCTGAGAGGCTCTCACACCTGAGCTTTGTGATTTCTTCCACCTGGGTGCCCCTAGATAACCCTTTCCTGCCTATTTGAAAGGGTCTCCAGTGCAAAAACTGGGGGGCCTTTCCTGGCTGAGAAGGGAGGAATAGGACTCCCTTCAGAAGTTAACACAGCCTTTGGAAAGACATCCCTGCCTCTGCAAAGGCAGGAACCAGGAATTCAAGTCCTGTGCTTGTTGCTGGCTCTAAAGTTTTGCCATTTAATGTGGAGGGTTTGATCCAGAGCTTCTTGAAGGATCTGGAAAGACTGCTATCGTCTGCAGGGGGCTTTAGATCAAGCTCAGTTATAGCTCTCACTGGTTCCTGTGACATTCTGCTTTGCTTTGTGGTTGTGTTCTTCCCCTCCTCCATCTGCCTTTGTAGACCATTTCCCTCGTTTTTAACCTAACTGATGGCAGAACTGATTTGCCTGTGTGACCTTCACAACAATTTCTGCATCCTGCTGAGCACGGACCAGAGGAATCCTGCTGTTTGATTGCACTTGCTTTCATCGATCATACTCAAAACAACAACAACAACAACAAAAAAGGTTTCATACTGAATAATGCTCCTTAATTAGGAAGGCAAAGGAACTTCAACATGTTAATTGGAGATGGATTTCTGTGCAAAAACTAGTTAATCAGCAATCTCTGCTAAGTGCGCTTTGTTCTTGTAGCAGAAAAATTATTTTTTGACTCCCTTTGAGATGACTTGTGGAGGTATCTGAAAGGAGGTTTGTATTAATACCATATTGACAGGTATTGATGAAACCTGATAACTCCTCTCCCTTTCTCACCACAGAAAATTGCTTTCATTTGTCATTTCTAAAGGAGGCAGGGGAATAATTCTCCACCCTCAACTAGCAATTTAAGGTTGATCTGATGAAGATAGTGTGTTTCAGACAATCGATTAAAGAACTTCTCTTCCAACCCTAGTTTCAGCTCTCGTGTAGGATTGCATCCTGTTCACAAGACAATAGCTTCAGAACTGTGTGATGCTGCAGCTTCATTTAGAAGATGATGTTCTTCACATTTTGCACTTGTCCGCGTAGGGAAAATAGTGTGCACACGGAGGAACTGGACTTCTGAAGTCACTTTTTTCCTCCACATTGTCATTTTTCCATGAAATTTGTATCTAGAAGTCAGTGGAAAAACTGGTAATAACTGTTGTGTGTGAGAATTATGCCTCATTTTGAATTCATAGTATTTATGAAGTCCTCCCTTTCCTAGCACATTTGTTTTCCAATAGAAGATATCTTCTAATGACTTACTAATTAATACTGATATATTGATCATCTAAGATAAAACCAAAACTCCTTTCACTGCCAAAACATCTCTAGGGAATTAGAAAACACTCCCTTCAGTACTAGAAATGTCTGTGTTTTGTTGTTTTCCGGTTTTGTATCTCTGCTTCTGTGTGTCTACTGTTCTGTCTCGGCATGGGGACTGTGTCTCATAAGCACAGACCTTTGCCAACCTTCCCTGGAGATTTTGACAGAGCTATGCAGGGAGGAATGAGGAGTTCCCTTGAGCATTGGTATTTCCTTTGTGCCTCTAGCCAAGCAGCAAGGAGCCCCAGAGGAAAGTTTGTCCTCATGGGAGGTGCAGACTGATCTTGCAGCTGAAAGCTTGGAAAATTCCAAATAAACTCCTGGAAAAACATGAATGTTTGAACCAAATCCAGACATTCTGGGGTTCGGTTTCTAGAATGATTCCATGCTTGCAAGCGAGTGATGTTTAAATGCCATGTTTTCAGCGAGCTCTTTAGTCAGCTTATTGCAGTCAAGCTTATCCAGCACTATCAATAAGCTTGAAACCCTAAGAAAACCCGAAAGCCCAGACAAACCAAAACCAGTGTTGAGACTCCCTCTCACCTTCCAGCACGGGGAGTAACTGGTGGAGAGAAGGGGCAACAGGGGATGCTGAACATGCTTCTGGGTCTGGAAGTTTGGAATAATTCCAGCTGTGTTACCTCTGTCACCTGTTTGGATAACTCTAGCTAGGTATGCCATTCTTTGTGGAGATAAAAGCTTCACTGCTGCTATTAGCTTTATTAGTGAAAATAATGTAATTTCTGAATCTTCATAAATTTAACATTGGGGAAAAAGCTTTTTTGAAAAAGTAGTAACTTTGGTTGCATGTGTTGAGAGCATTAAGCTAATTTGCTGAGCCTGGATGCATAGTCATTTGTTAAAATGATGTCCCTTTCAAGTCTGTTTACTTGCTGAACCTCCTACTTCAAACTGACTTTGAAAATGTATTTAATAAAAGGTGACATTCGCATTCCCCTTGTATTGCGAATGGTGGATATAGTGCAGGTTTGCTTGTTTCCTCGACTGTAAAATGCATATACATTAATTATAATCAGCATTTCATAAATTGTTTTTAGGCTGAATATTTTTAACAACTTCAGTCTCCTCTGATAAAAGGTAAAAATCACAGGTCAAATTATTAACTGTAACTGTATAGGCAATTGGAAGACTTTTTAAATTTTTTTTCCCCTTGATCCATAACTCGGTGTTATTTGCTGTAGTTCCTTAAAGATGACGATAGTAATTGCTCTACAGTGAAAACTCTTGGTTCTCCAAAAACCTAGATTTTTGCTACTGTTTGGTTTGGGTTTTTTTGTGATTTGGTTGTTTGTGTGGTGCTTTTGCTGTTTGTTGTTGGTTTGTTTTTTTTTTTAATGAAGGGAAGAAGTAATCAGAAATACCAGTGAGGAAGCTGAGAGTCTGATGGGAGTCTGATGGGAGTCTTTAATCTGAGAAGTATAGCTTAATTCTATTTTCATATTTCAAAATTTTCAGACCACAGCAGTTTGCAGTCAGATTGAGGATGACAGACTCTGACTTATGTGCATTTGTGGTGATCTTGAGGCAAACTTTAGTTTTCCAGTATGATTAAATCTAAATCTATCAAGTTGTTAACTTCACATGGAAATACTTGTTGCAAGCAATCTTGAGACTTTTACATCAGGCACAAAACATCACTCTGTATTACTTACTCTTAATACTCTGGGTTTTGATCTGCATGTGCCTGGCTCCTATAAAGCAACTAGAGAACCCGAGGGATCACCTAGACCGGATGGTGCGTGTCTTGGGTTACTGCAGGGAATAAAGTGTGAAATAGCAGAGGTACTGATGGGGGCATGTGATGTATCCTGAAAAATCAGCAGCTGTTCATGACAATTGACAAAGCACCAGTGTGAGATCTACCTCCGAACTGGAGTGGCAAGGTCCCGGAAATTGGGGCTTGGGCACACTGCCTCATCCCTGCAGGGGGACTGAATCAGTCTCAGGACAGCTCAGTGCAATGTCTGGCGTCAGTCTAGGGTCAAATTACCATTTCATTTGAAAAAGAATCTTACACCTGTTAGGCTTTGCAAGAATGGAGTTACACAGATGTGGGATTACACATGGACTCAGAATAAAGAGTGTGTAGTGTGGTAGATGCAAGTTATTAAGTTCTTCAGATGACTTTGAGTAAGTTACATGTCAGGACTTGGAATACGGACCATGAAATAGTGACAATAACAATTAGGAAGTGAATATAATTTCTGCCAGCTCTCATCTGTCCTACCAATGAAATGATCATTTTAGATAGTAGGTTCTTAAATTCCTGTTTGTTTTGGTCTAAAGCAGTACATACGCTTTATATCTCACCCTAGAGATGGATGAGCATAGCTCATCAGGGTATCCTTATTCTTTGATTTCTGGGACATCTGCGTGCAGTGGGCTGCTTCATCAAATATTCCTAATGCTTGGATAGTCTCAAAAAACCGCAGTGCAACCAAATCCTCAAAGATGAGCACAGTCGGGACACACGTTTCCTTAAAACCCCAGATGAGTATTTGTGCCCATGCCGAACACTGCAAGCGCACAGAAGTGTACATGCGCAGAGTACCAGAGCCTTATTTAGAGGAGTCTGGGAGCATCTGCGTAGTTTGCAAATCTTGGATGCCACTACAGACTCCTGCTCTCAGTGCTGATGTTAAATGGCAATCCAAGTGACATTTGAACAAGGGAGATGAAGAACTCTGAGGGCTTTAGATCCTGAGCATCACCTTCCTTTATGGGGGTGATCCATTTACATAATGGTATCAACACACTGAGATAAAGCTGAATGTAGAATTTTCTGTTTGCTTCCCTGTGTGTTTTTTGGAGAAGCAGAGCATTTCACAGGCCTATCCACAAGGCAGTTTTCACTTGCAAAAAATTTATATTTGTAAAAATGGAGAGAAGAAAGTACTTGGTAGAGACTGTAAAGAAGGACAGACATCTCCAAGTAGCTTTTGGTGCATCGGGGAGTATGTATCATGGTGACTTTCTCTAAATGTCAAGTACTGTGTGCTGGCAAAAATGGGCTAAATTCATATATAGTCATATGCTCTGAAGCTGTGGAGTTCTCCAAGGAATAAAAGTCACTCTGGATATTTCAGTGAGGATATCTAAACAGTATTATTGCAGTTTGAAAAAAAAAAAAGAAAAAAATATGGAAGAGATTTCTGAGGAACACAGAGGAAGTAAAGTAGAAACTTAAGTGGGTATCTGGGTTCATCCGTGTCTTCTGTAATTTCTCAGGGATCAGGCTCTCCTGTAATAATCTTATTCTACTTTAAAG
>NW_010179621.1:9028-16472 GCF_000695765.1 Mesitornis unicolor | reverse complement strand
GAGTGTACTTTCACTGTAATTAATCAAAAGCAGCACCGAGGTAGGAAACCTTTGCCTAACTCCTACTCTTGCCTCTCCTGCACAGATCTTGAATGAAACTTGCCAGGTGTTTCCGTATTTACTGAAATTTCCTTAACTCATGGTTTCCCCTCAGATTCAGGGTAGAAAATGTTGGTTCTAATAATTCTGAATTGTGAATGAATCACTGGAGTCCTTTGGCTGGAAAGGAGCTCCTAGGAGGAGCACAGTACTCTACTGCCACAGGTCTTTATATGTTATGTTGATTTAAAGAAAGCATCTGAAATGCTTTATTTTGTTGCTTCTCTGCTCTCTTTTCTGGTGAATATATATGCAATTGTGAGGAACTGAGAGCAGCTCACATGGCTCTGTGTTTTAATGGGGAAACTGCTATTTTAAATCAGGTTTGAAAAGATTATTTTAAAACTGAAGATTGTGCTGCCCTTAGCAAAACCATTGGAGGTGCGAGGACATGGAGAAAGCACAGGGGTTGGTGTATTTAACCATTTACTGATTTCTAGGTTGGGTTTTATGCCCCTCCAGAGGACAGTAATAGTCATCTGGATAGTTTGGAAAGACTGTGATACAAAGGCACAGCAGGCATTGCACAACTCGATTTCTCCCCGTGAGTGTAAGATCTGAGGTTCTGCTTATAACAGATATGTGGCTTGTGGTGTTGTATTCAGCAGGTGGTGTCAAAATGAGTGTGACTAGTACCAATTAGTACTAAAAACACTCAGCAGTTCCTGATGACAAAAATCTCTGCCCGAAGGGAAAAATGTTATGTAGGTGCAGTGTCCCTATCACCTCCCTGGAGATAAAGCTGGGAACCAGCACCCATGGGCTTGGGTGAGTTGGGGTGAGCTAAGGCAGGGAGGTGAGCAATGCTGTGGAAGCTTCTGTTACTCAAATGGGTGGGTTTGATGTCTTGCCAGTAATATTGGCAATTCACTGGTCTATCTCACCCAGGTGGGTCTCTGCATGTAACTGCAGCCCCTGGGGTTTCTCTTCTCTTAAAAGACAAGGGGCCCATCTCAGTGCAGTATTCATGTGCTGCCTGATGTATTTCGGTTCACTTTACTATATGTACGTTTCCTGTGGATTTCATCTGAGTCAAAGCACAGTAGACAGATGACCTTTCTGTGTAGCTGCTTTACCTAATATGGACTGTGCCGTCTGCAGGATGTTTTAGGTGAGCAAATTGGCAAAAATAGGTGAGTAAAGTTGTTAGCATAGTGGTATCATTTAAGACTTAGAGGGTTTTTTTCTCCTTGGGTCTTCATATAAATCACCTTATTCCAACAAGCCTTGCACTGAGATGTGACTTGCATTAAAGATGTGCCTAAAGTTAATTACAGAACAAAATTGATTATCCGCTGTTTAGTGCTTAACTCATCAACATTAGGGGTCAGTTCATACTTTAGTGAACTTGTAAATATGTGGTTATTTTCTCTAAGGTGCAGAAGGGATATTACCAGAACAAAAGACTTTGAACAGTTTAGGATTGTGTTTTATAGGAAAATATGTAACTGTTGTCATTACAGAGTCAAAGCCTTGAATTGATCTATACTGACATTTTTCTGGATTGAATTCTCTTCTGCCATTCCTAAACACAAAACAAATTCAAATGTTCTGGACTTCAGTTCTAGCACTTCTTGGCTCTGGTCATTATGAGACTCGGTTATCTTCAAAATGATTTGGTTTGTGTTTGGACCTCTTTTTCAATTTTACTTCAACCCTGCAAAGGGGTAGGGCTCAAACATGGTTAACCATGGTACTGTTACATGAGGTGTACCCAGGTTTATTATACCATGTGTGGCTGTAACATAGTGATCTTCTTTTGTTGTACTCATGTCCTCTTTACAACTTCCAGGAAGAATTTAATGTCTCTGCTGCTTGCACTAGAAAAACTGTGCTAGCAACAATTTTTGCCTTTCATCCATAGGAGAGGGCCCTCTTTCTTTGTTTTAGAACTATTTTGTGTTGCTGTTTAAATGTATTTCTATGGAAAACAAATGTCAGTCTGTATTGTCACTTCTATAATCAAAGTCATTGACACAGAAGAACTGTAGTTGTATTCTTCCTCTCAGTTCAGGGATGCTGACGCTTTTAAGGCGAAGTAGTGAAGAGAGGCTTCAGAAGTACACTTTAATCTAGAGATGTGTGTGGATTTGAATAGAGTTACAATGCTTCTTTTAAAACAATGCAGAACTGAAGTCTACAAGGCTTGAAATTGGAAGGAATCTGAGGCAACAAATGGAGGTATTGGGCTGTACAGAAAATGATTGTCTGCACAGCCCAGTGAACTGAGGGGAATTGCAGGAATAAAAAGATATATGCAGCTGAGTTCCCAGACTTTACACTGTGAGTGCTTCTTGTGAAGCCTTACTAGTGGGCTGAAATAATTTAGATCTCTTTGGATCCTCCTTAGCACCCCAGTTTCATACTGTAGAGGCTGTGAGCACCCTTGCTTCTCTTCCAACTGGGAATGTGCTGTCATTCCCAGTTTCCTGCAGACACCTGGACCATGCTGGCCGCATGAGTGAAGTGGCGGGGTCAGCAACTGTGTCAGAGTTAATGGGCAGCTGCAAGGCAGCATGAGTGTCTGAGCAGTCTGGTGGAAGCTGCTATTGAAGCACACTTGATTGTATTTAATCTATTTAAATCTATCTAATCTATACAGAGAAAACCTTGAGCATTGCCTGCTACCTCTGTGTTTTTATACAGTGTTTGAGTTGTGTCTGTAAGAAAGGAAGATATTTTGCATGTAGCTACACGCATTTCCCTTGCACCTCAACCTCCAGAAATGCTCCAGTAATTATCAAAACTGCTGTCCTCTTACAGTTACTTTCTTTGGACCACCAGTAATTAACCCGTGAGCAAGAGCTGTGGTGTGTTGCAGCTTTAGAGGTGAGCAGCTAGTGCTTTATTTCTAATACATGTGAGCTTTGAGATAACTGTGAATCCTTTAGGGATTTGGATTTAATATTGATATGCAGACAAATCCCTAAGCCTGACTGTAAAACTGCTCAAGGCTGGAGATGGGTTGAAGTGGCAGTATTTAGTCACACTACTTCTGGTTCCTCTGCCAAAGCTGTTTATTTCATGATCTGATTGAAATAATGTATCTGCATTTGTGCTTTTTTTTCTGAACAGCATTCTTAGTCTAGAAGAAACTAAATTGCATTGGTCTGTGAGTGAAGATTCTTGGTCTAATAACTGATTAAAGCGCAAGACTAGAAGCAAGTGATCAGTTTTTGGTGTAGAGAGATGTTATCAGGGATTCATGTGGAGCTGGAATGGTTGTTGCTAAATGCACTCTTGGAAATTATTTGGAAACAGGAAATAAACTATGAAGTTATGAAACTTGTCTGTATTTAATTTGAGATTTCATTTCAGAGTTGCAAAAGGATCAGTTGTGGTAAATGAGTAGATTGTAAAATGGAGGTTGCAATTCTGTGTTGATAGGGCTGCTTTTCTCCCTCTGCATTACTTTGCATTTAACTCAGGCAAGCATGGGCTGTGCATTAATTACCCATTTGGAGAGAGATTTAGTAGTCACTGTAGATAATTCTATGAGTATTTCTGCTTAGTGCTCAGAGAAGCAAATAAAAGTCAGAGAAGGCAAATAGAACAATAGTAATTTGATCAGCAAAACACAACAGTTTATGGATGAGGAAAGACTCAATAGAAAGTTTTGCCAGCTTGAATGGCATGAGGAGCAAGCAGACGGCAGGTAGGGAGCGCTAATTTAATCTTTCCTGTGATGTAAGAGCCAGAGAGCATGAAATAAACTTGTCAAACAAGTTTAAAAGAATGGGAATGATTTTTTGCTCACAATTCAATATTATGTGGTGAAGCTCATTGCCACACAGTGTTATGGAGACAAACATACCTATATTAAAACACCAAATAAGTTAACACTAAAAAAAAATAATCTATTGGTAAGCATTAAATGGGAGCATTTGACGCAGCCCATCTCAAGGAGACCAAAGCTTTGCTTTGCTAAAGGCAAGGTGGAGATGTGGAAGGCAATATACCTTTGTGCTTGCCATATTCCTATTCTCTCTCTATAAGCATCCCTTACCAATTGGCCACAGACAAAAGCTGCTGGCTTAGTTAAACATTTGGTCTCTTTCAGTCAGATTGTTCTTTTTGTCTTAGAGTCTGTCTACAGTGGACAGAGGTGAGCTTATTGGACCCTTTGCCCTGAACTAGTACAGGCTGTCAGCTTGAGCCTGAAAAGCAGCTCACCACGTTGGTGTGATACTGAGAATGATCCAAAAAACCCTACTAGCAGGATTTGTGGATCCTTCTGGCTCAAAGTGTCTCAGTGTTCTGAGTAGGCTGATGTCCATCCACACGAGGTAGTACAAACACGAAGGTGCTTGCTGTCACAGAGGCATCAGGACTGTGTGTGAATTTTGAGCTGAGATGAGATCACCCTTGCCATAGTCTCCTAGCATTTCACTACAAGCCAGCTTAGTTGGTATGTTACTTCGAAGAATACAATTCCTTTCCTCTCCATAAAATACTATGTAGAGCCCATCTTTCTTAATGTGGGGCCAGTTATCTAAAAACCTGTGTGGATTACAAAGCTCTGCATCAAAACTCATGAATCTGCTTCTGCCTCAAGCTTTTGTGCTCGATCCTATGTTTTTACGGGTGGTTCCTGCCATGTTTCAGTGTTTCAATTTGTGGTGAAGGCTGAAATTTCAGCTGTGTCTGTGTGTGGTTTAACAGTCTAAAACCAGTTAGGAACTGCAGAGCAAGTTCACTAAGCTTGAAATAATCAGTGATACATGCATGCTTCTAGTTTTTGCTGTTGAAGGCATGTAGAAAGCCATGCTCAGAAAAATCTCTCAAACTTCATAAAGATCAGTCCAAAAGAAGGAATTTTTGCTGAGCTGCCAGGCAGGGAAATGGTTACACCTGTCAGATACCTGTTGTGTTTGCAGAGCTAGAGAACAGGAATGGAAGCTGGATTCCTCCCCCCCCCTTGTTTCTTTGATGCTCTAGTCTTCATTGCAGAGCTGTACAGAATGATGCAGGCCACTGCACACTGACGTTGCTCTGTTTTGGCATTACAGTTTATACCAGCTGAAAATCCGATTTGTGAGGAGTTCAGCAGTTGCTTTTTGGTTAAAGAGGTAGTGAAGATTTTTTTCAAGGTGGTATCATTGACTTCAGTCAGCTCAGTTTATATCCAGTTGTCTTTCAGCATGTGGCATCCTAGATATCTGTGCCAGAAAGAGATTCTCTACAGAAGCTGACACATTGTTTCCTGGAAAAACAATGAAAAATACTTTCCAGTTCCTGTGTATGTGTACACAGTGCCCTCCACCAGTCCTTTGAGGTTTGGCTGTTACATTAAGGAAGAGTAATGTGGTTTAAAGAAAGAAAACATTGCCTTGTTATAAACCTCATCTCTTTGCTACAGTTTCCAGTTCAGAAGTATTTTGATTTTTTTCCTTTCTTTTCAGTTCTTTTTTTTCTTGAGCATCTTCCCTGACTGGTTATACCTGGAGTTGAAGGAGGAGTCAAGGTGGTCCCTTCAGTCCTATGACAAGATGTATATGGCTCCCATGGGGAAATCAAAATTTTTGAGAGGCTCATGTGATTTTTCAGGTGCTTTATTTACCTCTGATCTCATTGTCTTGCAAACTAGAAAGACAAAATATTTTACTTTGCCCGTGCAAAGCAATTTGTGGGGAGAGGAAAAGCCTTAACACCCCTTCGCCGTTCTAATCGTGGGGTCCAGGGCTGACCTTTCTAACCCGGAACAAGTTGTTTCTAATTTTCTGCACAGACCAGGATTGTCGGACTTGGAATGTCACCCAGTTAGCTTGGTGACTCCTGCTTAGTATGGGCCTCCAGAGGTCTGAGTAACGTGTGGTATGGAAAGAGGAGCATTGGGTCAGTGGAGGTTGGTGTTACATGAGCTGTCTGTGTCCTGTGAGCAGCTGAGGAATGGTGTGGGTGACACCTGCTTGGTGTAACAGGTTGTGACACATTTGTGGATGCAACTACCAGCCAAAGGAGCGGCCAGCATCCTTTGCCTGTCATTATGTATCTCATACATCTGTTTGGCACCTCTCACATCTCTGCTCTAGCAGTAAGGGCTTGGAGAATTAGCAGCTTATTGCCTTAGCTGTCTAGACACACACCTTCCTCCCAACTACCTCAGCCTAGAAAAAGAAAAGCTATGGGTTTTGTTAAGTATCAGTCTCACCTGAGATATAGGAAAATAAAGTTTTGAGGGTGTTTAATTTTTTTCTTCATAGTGGGGGTGCCAGTTGAGTGGGACTTGTTAGTCATCAGTGTAATACAAGTAACAAGGATATTATGACTTGTCTGGAAGGAACAACCTGGAAAAATCACATGAAAGACTGATTACATGGGGTTCCCTCTTTTCTGTGTAAAGTCTATAAGTTCACACAAGGACCCCTTCTGAGGTGTACCCAGTGCATAAAGCAGCCTCCCAGCACACTATGTACCATATGATAATGAGTCAAACTGAGAGAAAGTAGATACTTTGACAGAAAGTTCTGGACTTAAAAAAAACAACAGTCCTCCTTGCTTCCAATCTCTTTGGTTAGGTATTTTTAAAAAATGTTCTCCCACAACAGCAATTTATTGTGAACTCTGTACCCGCAAAAGTGGGAAATACAATAATTGTTTTGAATTTGAAAGGTCTGGGAGGGATGGAAGGTGGTACAGGCGGTGGGGTTTGTTAGCAATGGTTGTAAGTAATAGGTATGTGGTTTGGTAGCTTGTTTGATTTTTGTTAAGTGCTCAGTTCTCCTTTTTCCACCACAGTTTATACTTCAGCTCTCTCTTTCCCCTGCTTTGACTCTTGGTCCATGTGATAATTAGGTAAAGAGAACAAAAGCTATGCTTACCTACTTTTCTATAAGTAATGCAGGAGAAGTAGGCCTTCAGAGGGGATTTAAAAGGGAAGAGGATAATGATTTAAACTGGTGCAGGAAGTAAACTAAGGGGATACAGAATCTAATCTCTGTGGTGGATAATGAGGAGAATAAAGTAATGATAATAAGGGGAATATTCAAGTTGCTCATGTTCTTGGAGGGATCACTGATGAAGAGGCCTATAAGAAAACTAAATCATGCTTTATAAAGCACTTTTGATGTGAAAGAATGCATCACATACAAGAGACTCTATTGCCAATAATGTATTTAATTTAATTTCAGAGCAACATGATAAACTGGATATTCCATTTGTCTCAGTTTTAGATGAGAAGCTTTTTTTTTTTGAGGGGTAGGGGGGAAGGCACTTCATACTACTTATGCGATATCTGTATTTGGTCCTCTTTTGAGTGTGAAAAGGTCATTAGGGCTTTTCCTAAGTGGAAAAACAAGACTTTCTTTTTATCTCGGGTCTCTTCAGTAAGAATATCCTTCCCCTC
>NW_010179621.1:5738-8997 GCF_000695765.1 Mesitornis unicolor | reverse complement strand
GCTGAACCTGTATGGAATTAACTTTGTCTGAAACCGCCCAAGGGGACCTGCTAGGACTCCAACAGATTTTACATGTCAAAGTAGCTCTTATATTTTCTCTGTCATTCCCGTTACCCTTGCAAATACTTGTTCTTTGCTCTTCTTCTTTTCAAAATGCAGTAGGAAATGCTTTATATTAGTGAGCTTTTGAGGTTTTTAATTTTTTTTTTTTCTGGACGCTCCAAAGAAAAGAGGAAGTAGATATGATTAAGGAGATAAATTGTTTGGCAAAGTAAGGTCAGACTGAGAGGGGAGGTTGTAGCATTTGAACTTCTGAGGTAAATTTAAACTCACTGTATTAACCTGGATGCTGATGTTTCTACTGACATTACTTTTCTTAGTGTTTCTTTAGCTGATCCAGGTCAGACTTAAGTGAAACACTTTAAATCCAAAGCCAGGGCTTCACACAGGAGGTGACTTTTAGAGGAATGGAGCTTTCCCAGGTCGACACAGGTAACAGCTTAAAAACACAAACTCAAAAACCTAGGGTGACTTAGCAGGTCTCACTCAATGTTAAAACCTGGTCTCCCCATGGGCGAGGAGCTGGCATCTCTCTAGCACACTCTGCAACAGTTTGTGGAGGTGCTGGGAGCTGTTAGGAGCGGTCCCCAGAGTGAGATCTCCAGGGCATGGACATATAGTGGCTGTGAGGTCAGAATGCTGTCTGGTCACTGCCAGGCTTGAGGCCATGGGATAGCCTGTCCTCTGCTCCCCACCCTGTGTGTCCCTGTTGACTCCCTTTGTCTTGACTTGTGCCCTTTTTCACTCCCATCTCTGCCCTCAGTCTGAAGATCTAACTCTAGACTTGAGTGCCAAACTACCATGATTGCACTAAATTTCAAGGACTATTTTAGCTTTTCAAGTCTTTAGGCATTTTTGAAGACTGTACTGTACATCTTTTTCAAAATAGTGCCTTTTTAAAAAAAATAACCAAGTTGTTTACCAGGGTTCTATTCTAGTAGAACCTCACTGAAACCACCTGGTAGCAGATTAAGTATTGCTGGAAAGTCTTTTGTAACATTAAGTGCCAGATTCACTTGAGTCCAACTGATCGCATGAATTGTTAGTGATAAGCAGTGGTTGTATAAACGAATGTAAGTGAAGGCATTAGCCCAAGAGCAGTTAACTGCAGCAGGTTGATTTAATGTTGAAGGAAAGGAAGTTTCAGCCATGGGTACATATATTGGCTAGCGGATAGAACTGGAAATTTTCTAGTTGTGCTGGGCTTTTTCTGTCTGCAGTAGAGCTGTCCCAAAGAATCAGATCCACTCTTGCTGCTGTTTCGTGTTTTCTCTGAAGCAGTCTACATGGGGCAGCAAGAGACACATGTTTCTGGGGAGACTCAGCCAAACTGCTGTGTCAGCCTTGATGCCCCAGTGTGAATTGATAGCTCCTGCAGCAAAGCAAAAAATGTATTTTTCTTAAAGTCTCAGATAAAATGGACTTGCAGCACAGATACTCTTATTCTTGCTGAATGCTTTTTGTCGTTCCTTAGTCTGTTGCTCATTGTATTTGTCATTGTATTTGTTACTATAGTATGGCAGGTTGTTTAGCTTTGGCAACAAAGATGTTAACTCTCAGCTTCATACTGCATACTATGAGATACGGAAAAACTAGTTGGGAGTGTTCTGAGCAAAATATCTGTAATTAATTGATTTAGAACAGACTGTGATCTATTAAATTGGAGTCTTGGCTGGGCTATGACACACATTGCTTTGTGTATTTGTTAAGGTAATAAGATGAGTGTCATAAAGTGTGTGTTGGAAGAAGCAAATCGATCCATGGTTCACCTATATACCTAGAGGTGCATCTATTTTGGTGATCTAGTTTGACCTTCTGCTGAATTTCACAGAGTGGTTTTGGCAGCATTATGGGTGGTTATAAGACAGGCTTTAAAGCACTGGGAGGAGGCAGAACAGACACCCATATTATCTAGATACTAACACACATCCATCTATGACAATGTAAAGGTATCATGCTAGCAAGACATTGTGTTGTTGTGTGTCACTTCCCATACCCCCTCCCAGTACTCTTTGCTCTGCTCTGCTTTGTTCCCAGAACTGATCTTTAAACTGATGCTCTGTTTTGATGTGGTCCACATCTCAGGTTCCCCAACGGAGAGACTGCTTGCTAATCCCAGTTGAATTAGCAAAATAGGAATGGTTGAGTGATGTGCAGTACCCCAAGACTTGGTTTGTGGATGGGGTGTCACTGAGAGAGAGAGAGAGGGATGAAACATGCTATTTGAAGAAGACAGGTTAGAGAGTGATGAGAAGACAGGAGTAGGAGCAGAAATGCAGCTATTCCTAGGATGTGCTGGTGTCCCATTTCTTTATCTATTTTCTGTTCCCCTTGCTCCTCTGTGCTCATTCAGTGCACAGGCAGAGGAGGTGAAAATTATGAAACTTGCTATATAATAAATTCATTGTTCACTTGTTATGAAATAACACTGAATATCAGATGACGGGCTTTTCTATAGGTAATCCAAATGTAAAATGTGACTTTCCTCCTTTCTTTCTTCTGGAAGTGAATACAGTACAGTCAGCCCCTGGAGTCCTCGAGTCACTGCGTTGGCTTTGAGGTGGAATAGTTTAAACCAAAAGCCTATCTTTGCAAAAAGAAGAGGAAACAACATGTATCAACTGCCTCTGAACTGCTCACGTAGCACCTTTAGTGGCAAGAACCAGACTCTTGAAATCCAGTTTTTCATTATCACATGTTTCATTGGCAGGCAGGAGTTATGGGAGGAAGGAGGGGAACTTGTCTGAACTGGAGTGTGGCCTCTGAACTGGGTTAGCTGGCTGCAGCCAATTTAAGTCGCTAAAAAGATGACATTGTTTAGATTTTTCTGTTTTTTCTTCTACTTCCTCACTGGTTCTGCAACAGCCCTTTGACAGCTTGATGTTGGAACCTATTTCCTTAGTGACTGACCTCTTCTCTGGATTCCCTTCTTCTGAGTTACTGCAAGTTGCTTGTGAGTGCTAGTCTTTGTGCACCAGCTACAATCTTCTTTTAAAAGCTATTTTTGCTATACCTACTGTTCTCACTGTATTTACTACCTTTTCAGTTAATCCTTCACTTGTCAAAATGGACCTGTTCTTATAATTCTGTTTCAGAGTATTTCTATGGAGTGAGGATAAAACTGGTTTGGGTGCTTGTCCCAGTAGCAGTACTCCAGGTGACTCCCATCCTTGCTGTGATGCAAGTGCCCTAGCTGATG
>NW_010179621.1:0-5726 GCF_000695765.1 Mesitornis unicolor | reverse complement strand
TTCAGCAGAGCGCAGCTGTCTGATTTGGGGGAGCACAATGCTGAATTACAACCATAAGTGTTTGTTTGCATGCTGGACACACATTCATGCCCTATGGAAAAAGAGTGCTATCAGGACTGCAAAATGAAACATGCAAAAGTTAGGAAGTGCCAGGACGTTAATTTTCCCACCTGCTCACACATATGCATTATGATTCAGTCTTTAATCACACAGTTGCACACTGTTTTTTCCACAGAATTCCTGCTTCCCTCTGTGCACAGGACCGTCCACTGCCATTTGAATGAAAAGCTGTTAAATATTTTGTTTTCTCCTTATTGTTTTTCACGACATTTTCAGACCGTGCAATGAGGGAGGAATTACCGGTGGCCTTATTGTTTTGTTTTGGTTTTTTCTCATCTTCACCACAGCATAAGTGGCCAGTCTTTCATGAACACTCTTTGCAGTGGCCCTATCTGGTTCTGGATGTTGGATGCTGACCCCATTCATGAACAAGGGAATACAACAATGTTGAGTGTCTGCCTTGGACTGACAGCCTTACCAAGTGTTTCTGATTTCCTTATCTACATTAGCTGTAATCCTCATTCCTAGTGTCCCGCTTTAAATCCCAGTCCTAGGTTTTTCCTCCTCTCCTGCCTGGCTTTAGTTCTTGATATGCACAAGTTGAATCTCCCATGTGAGCTGATATTGCATCACGTCTTCATAGAAGATCTTTGTTTTTCATGCTCTCTGATTACCATAATGGACTGTGTTTCTAATTTTTACCCCAAAGACTGCACACTATTCTAGACTAATATTCATTTTGCTTTTACTTGTCTTTAAAGTAAATAGATATGTTAATTTTTTTGTTTTGTTACCTGTATGTGGTTTTAAAATACTCTCTGGAGATATCCTGTACCAGAATAGAGCCCCAAGCCTCTACTAAAATTAATGCTTAGAGAACCACAGGGGAGAGAAAAATTAAAGAACAGGAAAGGCAAAGTTGTTTCTACACCCACTCTTTTCACATTATGCTTGGTCTTGTCTGCCTCAGTGACATTTCTTTATTTGTTCCCTTTAAGCAGGGCTTTGAGAAGATGCAAAGACCTATCCATTAGCTTTCTTTAAGTTGATAGGTTAGCACAGCGTTCTGTTACCAGCAAGTAGTAATAGATGTGGAAAATAATGTGTGGGTCATCTGGCTTCAGGTAATGGTCTGAGAGTTTAGCTTTGATTTCCTCCAGTGCTTTTGGGTTTTTGTAGGGAGTTGAACAAGCCACCAGTGTAGTCATGTTTTTAATTTCTAAATGTCAAAATAGTATTGTTTTTCTATCATTGTGGCACTGTTAGAAAAATCAATAAATGCTGGAGGATGCCGCAATACTAATGCGACAAAAACCAAATAAGTTGATTGTTGTTATACCCAGCTGGTTACATTTTAATTGATTTACAGGTATACTAGCTTCAAAGGCAGTCCCAGTATAAAATGTATTGACATGTAGATACAGCACCATGATTCATACATTTACTGTGATCAATATCACAGATTGTGTTTAGTGTTTACATTCTGTATCTTCACTGAATTTACCCAAAACATGAAGTTATTTCTAGTCCTGGTCTTTATGTAAAGCTGAGTTTTGGAGTCCGAGTTGGCAAAGCACTGCTGCTTTTGATTTGTATGGTCTAAAACAAAACAATTCAACTGCTCTTTTCTTCTGCATTAAGTACTCAATTTTGTCAAAGTGTCTTGAGTTTTATTTCAATGCCATGTAGTTATTTACTGTCATGACATATTTACTGTCACTGTGACGGGGCTTCAAGCTGATCACTTGCATGATGGCCAATCCCAAATTGGATTTGTGGTTGGACCTCTTTGGAGGCTTTTGACTAGACCATATTTGAAGCAAAAAGAAGGAAAACACCACAAGTGTAACATGAGTCACCCAAATTTTACTTATTTGCCAGAACATCTTTGTTTCAGTTAGTACTATATGCATATATAATGCATATTACTCTGAAAATTGTTCTCTGAATTCCAGCTCTTCATACAACAAGCTGTAAGTGCATGTATTCTGAAAAATTACAATTGTTTCCAGATTAATGTGTAGAATCACTGCAGCATTTGGGAAATCCTGTATAGAAAATACTTCTTTTGCCTATGTTTACCCTAAAACCTCTTGAATGTTTGCTAGCCTTTTATTCTAATCTGTACAAAATAATCACCTTTAGCATTCTTTCTACCCCTGAGCTTATTTGAACCACTCTTTTGTACAGAATTGATTAAAAAAAATTCCTAGACTTTTAGATCTACTGTCCCAGACCTTCAGCATTTGACTGCATGGGTCGTCATGCTGCGAAGGACCCCAGACTGGTCTGCTTTGTAAAGTAACTTTGAGCCACTTTCTTTTACGGATCTAAATTTAGGAGGAGAAAGAAAACTTATTTTTTCTTTCTACAGTCTCTTTATGGCTTTCAATGCCTAGTAAAGCATACTAATTCTCATTTTCATTTCCACAATGTGACTTCTGTTTGGCAAGCCTGCTTATGGATCTAATCTTAATTTCACTTTATTGGTATTAATTCTGTGTTTAAAAGGACAAAGTTCAGCAGTAGTTCTCAAGAGATTGGTACTTGTGACCTCTCAGGAGATCCATGTTCTGAGCAGCATTGAACAGGATCCACAGTAGAAATACTTATGCAGGAATAATCAGAAAATACTGGCTTTTGATATCCTTTTTCGATGTCCTGAAAAAGAGTTATTTGGCAGATATTTTCTCTGCCAAATGTACAGCTGTGTGTGTGACATGTAGGTTTTATGTCATATGTAGGACATGTCCTATGTTTTGGGGTTTTTTTTGGTCTTGTTTCCAACCCCCCCCCCTTTTTGGATCTCAAGGCATGCTGAAGGATCTCTCTGGGCAAATTATGGGGGTTTGCTTCCTTGACACCTTAGCACCCGTCTGGTGCCCAGGTGTCTTTGCCCAGGTCCTCTCCTTTGCATGGGCACCCTGCAGACTGATCTTGCACATTCTTCATTTGAATCTTTTTGAAAGCTCTAGCTCTGCTCAGTGAAAAATGATCATATTGCAGTTAAGACAAATGGAGAGTCAGGATGCTTTGACACAAATAAAAAAGGATATGAGTCGGGTCATCTGCAGTTCAGATCTGCCAGGTTGAAAGCCTTCTCAGCACAGCACAGAGGCAGTGCTGTCTGGTGGCTGAGGGATGCAGTCATGGTCTTGGGGGAAACCTGGCTTCTCTTCTCTTAGCCATGGCAAAGGTTGGACCTCGACAAACCATTTCGCACCTCTGCTTCCTTTCAACTCGCTATTGGACCAAGAGCTGGTAACAGCAGGGTCCTTTATTTACAGTATACTTTGCTAGCTCAGTAAAGCCTTGATCTTTTGTTTCAACTTGTGCTGTAATGGTGATAATCTCAAACACAGCAATCTAGAAGTGAGCCTTTCCAGTCCCTGGCATTTAGCTATGGGTGGTGGGGCTAGATAAAACTGAAGTATAGACACATTGCGAGGAGGCTGTAGCGCAGCAACACATTTATAGTGTTGCTTTTATTAAAACTGCCCTTTCTCTCTCCTCCTCCTCCTCTTCCTCCCTCGGATGATGATGACATTGTTTTATTTGTTTTACTTCTATAGTTAGCAAACTTAGTTAGCAAGCCAGATTAAAAATAAAGCAGCAATCCTCCTTGGTTCTAACACTGTGAGAGCTGTTTCTGCTGAAGCTTTGCGATTGCAAAAGGGGTATCAAGTCCTACCCCTAACTGGGGAGGTTGTGCTCCAGATTGACACACTATGGAGTAGCTGGTAATTACTATCCCCTTTCACTCTTTTGTGTGACTCCAGGCACCTGATCATTAATGACATTTTGGTTAAGGAGGGAGGTCCCCATTTCCATGGAAACATGGGGAAATGGCTTTGGAATCTTAAAGGTTCTTTATTTATTTGGTAGCATTTTCTCTCCTGTTTAAGCATTTGAAACAACGAAGCCTACAGTTCTGAAATCTTTTAAGAGATATTGTGTTAAATGAGGTGGACAGTTGTTATAAAAATGACATTTAACTTTTCTCTGCTCTGTAATCTTTTAACAATATATGAGCTGGTCAAAAATCAGCCTAGTTACCCTGAAGCCAGTGGAACTAGACCAGTTTGCAACAGCCAGGGATGTGTCCCAGAGGTCCATAAGTCTGTTAGTTGGATTCCCAAGGGAAGTGATGAGACTATCATCACTTGCAAGTCATAGCTAGACAAGATAAATCCCTGAACAGGTAATGGAAGTATTAGTTATGCGTCACCTGCTCGAAGAACAAGGTCATCTAAAATTTCTAATTAATTCTTATGCTCATGGATTTCCTGATGCAAGATTTATTTATGTCTAAATGACTTAATTTTTTTTTGTTTAGTGTCAAAGGAAGCTACTGTGCAGGCACTTTTTTCCTGTAAGTCAATATTGGTAGCTATTTAGTATGAGACACATGATATTATAAATGAATACTTAAATGTAATTCTAATACTGTGAATGTTCAGGCTTGATTTATACTTGAAGTATTTACAGTATATTTACTGCAAAAGAATAATCAAATACTTGGTGCCATGAACAGTGCATGGAAAGATGGAATGCACAAAAAGCAACGTAAAGAATATATAGTTTAAAAGACTTAACTAGTGACACAGGAAGCTACAGTTTTTAACACAGTGAAGTTGAGGGATAAAATACCGGTCCAATCAATGTTGATGGTAAAGTTCCTGTTGTCTTAGGTGAAACCTGGTTCAACCAAAGATTTTTTTTTTTAAACATTCTATATCCCCTTGCTTCCCCTTATAAATCACCAAATTATTTTCACATCTGAGTCAAAGCCCTGTTCTGATTTTAAAAAAAGTCCTCTCTTTTTCTGTCCACTTGAATAGAAGCCGTTCCTGTTTATTCTGCCTCTGAACTTTGTTCATTTCTGTCACAACCTTCAGAAAACTCTAATTGCAAACATGAAAACCTGTTTGGAATAATGAGAACTACGTCCCTTGCCAGAGTGTCAAAGGAGCAACACAGATAATTAAATCTAAAATGTGACAGGATACCTGCATGTTTTATCACCTACAAATAGTAAAATGAGAACACAGTGGTGGCTTTGGATTCAGCAGTGGCTTTTTGTTTCCTTCTGATTTCTTCTCTTATTCTGCAACCTTGACGAAGTCATGTTTTGCCTCTGTGAACCTTGCCAGTGACGGGAGGTAACATAATTTCACTTTGAGCTCCCTAAATGTAGGACATCACATACGGAGCTGAACCAAAGATGGCAAACATTTGCATTTACTTCAGTGTCAGGCAGCTTTTAAAAACTATGAGAAGATAGGACTGTGTAGGTGTCTGGGGGAAATATTCCATCTGGAGGGACTAGCACCAGACTTGCCACTTGATCTTCAGTGCGACAGAGGAAATTCCTAAATGTGAGGGTTGCAGAGAGTGGCTCAGGGCACCTGTGACAGACCTTGTACTTCTGGGCAACCTACTTTTTCTGCAAGTTTCTAGTTAGTCTGGTTCCCTCTATGTAGACTCTGGCCTCATTTTCTTGAGAGTGTCTCTGTCAGATGAAATCATGAGGAGGGATGAGGTTGATGAGGTCTACAGTTAGGGCTGATTAGCTCAATAGTAAGTCCATTTTCAAGTGGCTTTTAGACGAAGGTAATATTAGTGGGACAGATCGTGTGTATCACAGAATCGCTCGGTTGGAAAAG
>NW_010179620.1:5600-10007 GCF_000695765.1 Mesitornis unicolor | reverse complement strand
CGCCTCTACGGTATTAACTGCGGAAATTTAACATTGAAAACTTGCTGCTTGGGCAGGAAGAACCACAAAAGAAAATCCTCCTTTTCCAGGCCCCAGGGCTGGGAGGTTTGTGTGCTTACTGAAACTTGTCAAAGATTTTTTGGAAGCGATCGGTGCAGCCCGATTGTTACGCAGTTGTCATTGCGTCACTGCGTTTCCTCACATCAGTCCGTCTGGCACCGTGTTGCTACTCAAGTTTCTTGGCTTATACGTGCTAAATTAACTTGTCTATTTTAAGAGGTTTGATGTATCTTAAAAAATAGGAAGGCTGCTCTATTTGTGCAGTTTCCACATGTCTTTCCACTTCAGTTCTGGGAGCTGTGCCTTTTGTGGTCACGCAGCTCTGTGTGTGATGCTGTTCACTGATGGTTCCAGGCTTCAAAGTTCAACGTGATGCTCCTCTAAGTGTAATTAGTGCAATTTACATCTGTATGAATCAGAGTAATGGGCTTGTTCTCAGCGCACAGTTTGTCCCTGCCTAGTCTCTTGCATTTTATATGCAGGACCATAAAAAAGCGGAGTGTCTTGGGAGGATGGCAGATAAACACATGGGTGCAGTCAGGGATGTGCCATCCGTGAGTGCCTCAATTCTGCAGGAAGGAAGAAGAGTTTAAGGAAGTCTTCTGAGTCACTGAGAATAATCTATTCCAAGGGACAGCTCTTACTCTCATCCTGTTCTGGGAGTGGTGCCCCAGGTTGTTTGAGTGTTTTAATTGCATGTACCCACTCTTTTTTTTTTTTCTTTCCAGGGTTGCTCGTTCCCTTCTATCTTTGAACCCCCAGCATCTTGACTTCTAACATTTCTTTTTGGTTGGCATCTTCCTTGCTGCTGTAAAGTACGAGAGCTCTTTGGCAGTGTGAGGAACTGGAATGGTTTAGTTGTGCTGTTTCTAAAATTAATGTTAGTGCCATGGTGATTTTCTGCTGTGTGCGTTTCGGTAGTGAAACCTGATTATACCACATAAATCACCTGTGCATGCCCTGTGAAATGCTGCCCTGCTGCCCCCCGTGGGTGCCAAATCCTTTACCTTTGGCAAAAACTTCCCACGCATCAGAATGTTCTGTGCTTGCTCCTGCATGCCTGTCTCGGTTTGCACTCCCTTTTCTTCCCTGGCATGCTATTCAATCCAGCCTGACGTTCTTCAGGATGCTCCATGAAACAAAACTCATTTTTACTTCCCAGCAGAGAGTTTCTTTGCTTGCCACGCGGCGGGAGCGGCTGAGAGGAACCGTTCTGCGGGGACCGCTCTGTCGGAGGGAAGCGCTGTCTGGATGCTGCTTAACAACCCTGTCCTTCTGCTGCAGCCCTTGTCTGTCAGTATTGTTCCTCAGCCCTGCGCTTCCTCTGCCTTCTCTTCCGCCGCGCAGGAAGCGGCTGGTGGGATGAATAGAGCTTGGACAGCATTGTTAGGATCGCAGAGCATCCCCTTCAGCGGTGTAAAAAGCATGCTTTAAGAATGGGGATGCAGGGTTCGAAACACTAAAGCTGCAGTTAAAGATGTGGGAACAGCTGGCTGGAAAACTTCCGCGTGGTGTCATTTTTAGGAAAATCCAACAGACTTCCTGTTTCCCAGGCAGTTCTATTAATAAGCCGTTCTTTTTTCTGCCCCATCCTCCGCTAATAGTGGCACCTTGACGCTTGGGGTAACTCACGTGAAGTCACGCTCAAGCAAAGTGTTTAAGCGTCAAGGTGAAAACCGTTTTGATGTATCGGATGTGGTGTTTGGAGACCAATTTAGGCATAAATCACATGGGTTGCTTGTGATTGCTAAATTACTTTGTGGCCCTGGTGCGTTCTATTTTTCCTTCCGTGCAACAGTGCATTTGATATGGGAGTTACCCTCTAACGTTTGGGAGACAGATGGAGAAAATATTAGACTCGTGCCGCGAGGTTATCGCCAGTCTGAGCTGTGAGTTGCTAATCTCTTTGCGTCAGTACGCTAAAAGTCCTTGTGGTAACAATAATAGTTTTGTGCTGCAAGTTGGAAAGAAAACGAGCAGTATTTTGGCTCCTTCAGCGCTTGAGAGCTCTTACTGAGATAAAACCCTTTGTAGCATTCTTGGAAAATTGCTGCCTTCTGTTTTAGAGGTGGCCTTCTGTGGCGGGGGAGAGGAGGGGTTGGTCTCAGATGTCCTTTGAGGTCCAATTTGCTTATGTAAACGATGCAATCTTTTTTCTTTTAACCCATGCTGTTATCTTTAACCCATTTGTCAAGCACGGTGTGCCAAATCAGTGAGCCTTCTAAAGACACTCGTTTGCGCTGGTTAGCATGCAGCAATTCACACGTTGCACTTTGCTTGAGCAGTGAAGTGATAACTGTGTGAAGAATTGTTTAAAGGCTTTCTTGTTCTCCTGGGTAAAGGGACAGCTTTTTTACTGCTAAATTACATCTGCCTCTGGAACAGTCAGTCTCCTGTTGCTACTACTTTCTGACTTTCCTCATGAAAATATTTATATAGGCTTACAGAAGTGAAAATATGCACTTAATGGAAACATGGGTGGTTGAACCAGAACTGTTTTCTACTTTCTATCTGGAGATGTATTGTTACAGTGGTTTATAATGGCGGTATTTGTATGTTTGCTAATGTAACTGTTTTCCTACTGAGCCTGATGAACTGCAGGGCTGGAGGCTATGCTAAAACCTCATCTCTGCTGCTGAAGTTCCAGACAGTTTGAACTCGTGGGATTCATCCCAGCAGCTTAGAGACAGACTGAAGTGGTGAACTTTGCCTGCAGCTGCCTCTTCTGTGGTGGTGCTGAGCATCTTCCTGTGGACTAATGCTCTCAGCCTTAAGAAACAGCGACCATAACCCTTGTCTCTCTTCAGTTACAACTGTCCACCTGCTCTGCTGTCACGGTGGTGTCCTCCTTGGCCTTGTGATGCGTTTTCTCCCAAGTTCATCTGTGTGACTGCCTGTTGCTTCCCAATGCGAAACTACATCAACTCCTATTCTGCTGAAATCTTCGCATTTGTTTTCATCACTTCTTTCTAAGCCGTCTATCTCCTCTTTGATCTCCAAATTCTGGCTGTCCAAACTCCTACACGAGTTCTGTTCACTTTTCATGTGTACCAAAGAAGTGTAACTGCGGTGCTGCAGCCGGACTGTGCAGCCTTCTGTTTGCTTCGGTCTTCTCCTCTGAATGGCTTTGCTCTTTAAGTTGGTCTCTGGACTGTTCCAGCTGTCAGAGAGCGCTGTATCCGTGCTGTTCTGGGATAGCTGCTCGGGGAGCTCTTTCGCAAGTGACTCCATGGATGGATTGAGAAACTCTTTCTGTTGTAGCAGTTGCAGTCATAAAAAAATTTCATCTTATTTCTGATCAATACTTTATCTCCTGTCATAATTTAATTTTTCCTTTCAGACTATTTCTGTACCTGTTTTACTCTCCAAGACTTTTGAATGCTCTGTATTATACTATGCATAATATACTAAAATTCTCAGCAATGGTAAGGGGCAGAGGGAGCAGGGACTCTTTCCTATGCAATGCTTTCACCTGTTCTCCATCCACAGTCATCTGGAAAAGGAGGACCTGGGTATTTATTGTATTACAGAAGTCTGTTTTGATAAAAAGAGCAAAATTCTAATATTATTCTGTAATCTAGACTGAATTATCTGTCCAAACTTATATACATCTAGATACAAGATCTTTATGGTTTGTGTCTTGAATCCTGCTGGGGCAGTTGAGCTTTTAGCCAGGCCTTCATAACTCATCACAAAGGGTTGAGCAGCACAAGGTCACATCACACGAACAAAGCCATGTTACGGTTTGAAATGCCAGTCGATGCCCTTCCTTCTGCTGAAAGGTATTTGCCAGCAGCTTCTCAACTGCCCATCTGCTGGCTAATCCCAAAGGACAAATGTGGATACCCTGAACCAGTTCAACACAAGGTGAAACTCCATTCAGTTAAACGTTTATTAACTCCATGCATCTGTGTATAAAGTGCATTAAAATAGCAAGCAAAATAGATCATATTTGCTTGGTTAGTAGGGAGTGGAGGCCTGCTCTTGTTCTTTGTAAATGATGAAATGTGTGGTTTGGTGAAGGCCCTGTTCTCATGCGCTTGGGAAACCTGTTGCAAGAACAGAACTGTAGGTCAGTGATTTAGTTGTAGATAAAGCCTTTAAAGCTGTGGTAAGTGGATGAGTTGGTGTGAATTCTGTGTCCTGTTTTCTGATGTAGGCATGCTAAAGACGCATATGAACTCTTTGTAATCAGCCAAATGAATTCTTGACAGCCGCTGCAAAGACTGTGAGAAGAAATACGGAGATTGGCTTTGGCACCAGTGAGCTTCTCAGTGCGGTGCTGCTTATTAATAGACTTGGCCAGCAGCCTCCTGAAGCGGGAGCTTTGCCGGACTGGAGAGCGTG
>NW_010179620.1:0-5569 GCF_000695765.1 Mesitornis unicolor | reverse complement strand
GAATGCCAGGGGGGATGCTGGTACCGCGTCCCATGTTTGTCACCCTGGCTGCACCCAGCGGTCTCACAGGGAGGGCAGGAGGAGAGGGAGGCAGGAGACCAAGGAATCTGGCACCGTAATGGTGAAAGTCTTTGCTTAGACTTGGTCCCTGGTCATCAGACCTGCCTTAGCGTGGTCAGTGTATTAAACTGGCTGTGCATGTCCTCTTAGTGTTCAAAGAGGTAGACTGGAAGTGAGTTTTCAGGTGCAAATATGTACAAGAGAAACTCTTGCATAAGTTTACCTTGCATATAAACAAACAGCTATGGATTAGGCAAGTGTTGCTTTATGTTCATGTACATGCAGGACTGGGTATGTAACTCTCGAGAGATGCAATCTTGGGACATTCTTCCAGGACTGTTTTGTCCTGCCTTGCAGCAAATTGGCGGAGCCTGGCTGTTCTCAGGTTTATTTAGCTGAGACCTTCATTGTGTTTGCAGAGTGATAATGAAGGAAGGATACTGGCTGCCCTCTGTGAGACATCGATGCAACTTAGACTTGAGCAGATCAGTTTTAAATGACAACATTGTGTGAGAGCCTCTCCTGCAGAAAGGTGTCCTGCCTGCCGCTGGCGTGGTCTTGCAGTGTTGCATTTCCCACAGGATGGTGCATGAACTCTGGTGCAGTGAATGCCTGCAGGACCCCAGAGCCCAGGTGAACTGAAACAACAGAACTGATCCAAAGCAACCGCTTGTGCCTGTGTAGAGTATGCAGCAGGCCTTTCTGTGAGGTGTTCTTTAGTGACCAGGGCTAGATGCCTTGGTAAGTAGTGGAAAAGTGTTTCCTTATCCTCATCTGTGTTTGATTATTAGTCAGATTACTGAGACAAGGGCAGGTAAATAAAACCCCAGGACTTCAGTATATTTATTTTTTCTTTCATATATTTTTTATTAAAGAAACAAAACCAGTGATGAATCTGGCTGAATATTGAGCAAAACCCTTACATGGTTGACAAATGTTAATAAAATGACACGAAAGCTTGGAGTAATAAGTAATAAGGACTTGGTCTCCTGTTTGAGAGCCCTACAGAGCGGCGATGCTGCAGTTCTGTGCTGTTACCTGTATCATAACGTGATACGGTGTTGGGAGGAGGAGAAGAGGGAGGGATTTTTTTTTTCTTTCAGACCTACTTGTAGCAAATGGTAAATGAGTCTTTGTTCCTGCTCATGTCCTGTTGCTATATTTGTCCCTCTGAATGTGGGTCATGAGCGCACTTTAGTGATGGCCCAGTCTTTGTCTTGGGTGGAGAACGTAGCTGTGACCAGTGTCAGTGTGGAAAGGCAGCGGAGATGGCTTAGTTTTTTTTTAAGCCACGTGTCGTGAGCTGCAGGGAAGCTTCTGGCAGTTAAAGTAGCTTACAGTGGAGAATTCTGCTATATGATAAATTGTTGAAATTTTTAGATCATGAGTTGCTTGGCAAGGCAAAGCTGTCTGGTATGTGAATCGACACCGGTTAGCCTAAGGAGAATGGGGGCTGTGTGAGAGCAAGCCTGGGCTGTGCTGCTGGAGGGCCATCATTCCTCACTAGCTGTTTTCCTGTTTAACTTTCTAGTTTCTGAGTGCTGAGGATGCCCTTTCTCTTGGTGAATTCCCGGTTCGTTGTGTGATATGATATGGCCTCGGGGGAACTCGCTGTTCTGGGCAGTGGCTGCGTATTTCCTCCTCCTTGGCCAGCTCTCTGGTATCTCTGTATTCAGTGCTGGCCTCCGGTTGCCTGAATATATCAGCTAGAATAGTTAATCACTTTTGCTTATAATGAGGTGACCTGGGTTTCTTTGTAGTGCTGAGGGAACTATGTGTCACCTGGACGTATTAACGTAATTGAATGTTTAAGCAGCAGTGGCCAAGATGCTTGGATTTTATGGTGTGGCGCAAGAAGCCCCTTGCAGGGTTAACTTTGGCTTTCTAAAAAGTGGGAAGTACTTAGGTTTTTATCTTTCAGAAATTACATTTGAAAAGACAAGAGGTAATTGGCAGAGTCATGGTGGCCCATGGGCAGCCTGGGTGCTATCTCTGGGTGGCACTTGTGTAGGCTGCACTCCTTGGGGTGTTTCCAGGAGAGGTCCCAGAGGAGCTGCGTCATCGCCGATTCCCGCGGGGTCATCTAAGGAACCGGAGACGGTGACGGCTGTGGTGGCAGCTCTTCCTGCGCCAGAGGAGAAGGGTCATTGCTCCGAGCACAGCTCCTTTCCCTCTGCCCCCTCTTTCTCTTCACCCTCCCTCCTGCATTTTTTACACGTTAGCTCGTTGTCTGGTGACGGCTCGCATTCTTGCTGGAAAATGCTGTGCATTTACTCAAAAGTCTTGTAGAAGCCATCTTAAAGCAAACGCTCTGAGTCTGAAATTCTGCCAGGTACTTCCAGGCTGGAAAGGGCAGTGCCTGTTTGACAACTGGAGTTTCAGACTTATCCGGTACTGAAATGTGGCCCGCATGATGTGACTGAAGAAGATACAAAATACCTTGGGTTTGTGGCTTAAAACAGAACCTCCCTCTGACAGCTTGAGGCAGAGGAAAATATTGTTTTAATTAAGCAAAACACGTCACACTCTTGCTCTTTCTTTTCTCCTTTGTCTCCGTTTGGATAGATTACACCACTTCATTGTCGGCTGCTCCTCTGGCTATCCAATGACTATAATATCCATTTTGGTGTGGGACGCTGAGGCCAGCTGCCACAGGCGCCTTCTGTCCCCAGTGACTGCTGTGGTGGCTGACAGCCAGCTGCCAGATCAGTCCTGGTGCTTTTCTGCCTGCAAAATCCTGGGCTTGATCCATGGAAACAGCTGGAATTGGAGGGCTGTCTCCTAATGAAGCCTGGGTTGGGAAGGCTGTTTCAGTGTGGCCTGGGTGTTCGTTCATGATTTCTAAAAACAGTGTCTTTTTTTCTTCATCTGTTCCTTTGTGCCTCCGTTCAGACTGGACTCGCAGTATTTATTGCACCTTTTCTTATGTGTGAATGATCGGGGCTTGATCCATGGAAACAGCTGGAATTGGAGGGCTGTCTCCTAATGAAGCCTGGGTTGGGAAGGCTGTTTCGGTGTGGCCTGGGTGTTCGTTCATGATTTCTAAAAACAGTCTTTTTTTCTTTGTCTGTTCTTTTGTGCCACCATTCAGACTGGACTCACAGTATTTATTGCACCTTTTCTTATGTGTGAATGATCGGCTTCGTGGTGGTGTTGGCAGGGTAATACTTCCCTTCAGATTCCCTGTAGGAGAGCAGTTGTCTTCCCTCTAGCTATAATCATCTTGCCGTTACTAGGTTTATTATTCTGACCCAATAAAATTCCCCACTTGGTAAAAGATACCCCTTTTTTTTTTCTTTCTAAATATGATTAGAAAAGTCTCTCTGTTCTGCAGGAGCCGTGTGGATTAGTGCGGTGGCAGAATTCCTCTGAGGTTTCCTTCAGTGAGGACAAAGGCCAAGGAAGCATTGCTGAGTTTCTGCTTTAATTGCACCCCAGGCATGTCATTTCTTGCACAAATTATTATTTTACTATGCAATCTCTGCATGAAGAAAGGAAGACGAGGTCCCTGCCATGTGGTCATTACTAAAGCAGAAAAACTGTAAGAAATAGTGTCTGGTAACATTAGCTGCTTTAACAGGTCCCTGCGAGTAGCATCCCAGCATTAAGTGACCACTGAGGACAAACCTAAAGTCCCATTCAGGTGCTTTGCCTTCTGTATCGTGGTTTGTAGCCCTGTGAGCAGTGGGGCCGGTTTGCCACCACCGCAGGCAGCTCCAGTGCCCTTTCCACAGGCAATCCGGCTTTTGTGGACCCCATCCATGAGTGGCCTCAACTGGTTACCCCAGGAGAAAGCTCTGTAATTTTTGGCTGGGTTAATGAGGTTGTCGGAGGAGCAAGGTAAGTGCAGAGCTGGTGTGGATATGGGAGACAGCCTCTTTTAGCAGCAGTAAGCTTCAGATCAGTTCACTGCTGCTTGTGAAACGACAGCCTTAGGCTCATCAAAGCTGATTTTCAAGAACCGGGCCCAGGTCAGAAAATCTGCTTTGTTGCTCCTCTGGCTTAAAAGCACTGGAAACTTTCAGATGTCATCTTAAAGGATCTGAATCACTGGGCTTTAGAAAGTAGTTTAACTTTTGTGCTTGTAGCTGTGATGATTGGCAGCAGCTGAAGTAATTGAGGCACGGCAAAAATTCCTCTCTCTTTTCTGCCTGTGCCTGAGCTGGGGCCTGTGCCTGTGTCCCAGCTAGAAATGGACAGGGCTTTACCTGCACCTTCACCCCGGTGTTACAGCCACTGAATTTGTATTTTCTCTCTTTTGTGACTTTTCAGTGCGTGTCAAGTTTGAAGGTAAAAAGCTCTTGTGTACTGTATGTAGACCTTACGATTAAACAGCATTTTTGTCTTCTGAAGTAACTCTGAAGCGTAGTTGCAGAAGAATTCTTGAATGTGATGTCTTCTATGTGCTTGTCTCTCACTTTTTCCATTACTCAGGTTGGTTAAAGGAATTTAACACGGACAAGTTCCCAGAAGTGTGATGTTTCCTGTTCTTCCTCTGAAATTTATTTGCAAATTGGCTATTTAAAGCTTACAGGCCTCCCAGGTTTTGGATTGTATTTTCATATCCATAGATGTAAAACAAAAGTTTCCTATAGTCCATCACTCTCAAAAGTTAAAGCTGAAAACTGAGATCCTCTGCTCATCATGGACCTTGCTGTGCTGCTGCAGGTGGGGAGCCTTGGGCGATGGAAGCTGTGGTCTGTACTTACTTACCCTGTATGTTAAAAAACCCAAACTATTCTCTTATGGAAAAGTCAATACTGTGGAAAGCGAGGCATGCAGTGCCCTCTGTCTGTGGATTCAAAAGCCAAGCAGGAATCTAGGACTTCAGAATTAGGTTTTGGTACTTTGAAATGCAAAATGAGCCCTGACTGCCCCCATCCTGCTGCCAGATGTGGGCTGCTGGGTTGTGCCAAGCTGGGCTGACTTTGCTGCTGGTGCCCTGGTCAGGAGCCGATGGCCCCAGCCGGGCTATCAGCAATGGCTGCTGTGGCAACACAGGGAAACGTGGCATTTCTTGTGGAAATTCAGGGACTGTCGTGTGCTCTGTGCTTATACATTGATACAGACTTGTCCTGCTCTGCCTGGTTCTACCCTTGGCTGTACGGTTAAAGGCTCCTTCAGCAGAACTCGGGCCTGTTTGACTGATCGGCGATAGTTTTACCACAGCGCATTAGATCTTGCATAGATGAATGGCCACAAATGCTGTGCAAGTGTGTCGCTGCGTCGCACTGAAAGCCAAATGGCAGAAGCACAATGCAGCACCAAAGAGCCATTGTAATGACGGATGAGACTATAATAGACCAGTGAGAGCGGGTGCAGTTAGAGGTTAATTCAGCCATGGCTGGGAAAAGCCGGCTTCTCTCCGGAGAACCATCTGCCGCTCTAACAAAGAGCCGCAGCCGGAGATGCTGAGCCCCAGAAGCAGGTTCATACACGCTTTGGACAATCCGACACTGCCGAATTGCCTCGGGGCCGTGGTTTCTGCGCCCCGGACAGGTGCCGGGCC
>NW_010179619.1:7016-10249 GCF_000695765.1 Mesitornis unicolor | reverse complement strand
TCTGTCCTCCTTGGTCAGTAACACGGCCCCTGTATTGCAGAGAACTCTTAATTAGATAATTCGTAATCAGGGCTTAATAAACTGGTCCCTGGAGAATGTGGTTTTATCTTTCTGAGAGGATCTGGAGGGTTCTTATGCTGCGGAGATTGGGGCCGTTTTCAACGTTGGCTGAGTGCTCACAGCATCAAGACATTTTCTTTTGAATATTTAAGGAATGCCATTGAAGCAGAACAATCTGCCAACACCTAAAATGATCATTACCTTACACAAATTCATTATACTTCAAATAAATACCTTGAGTTTCAATCGTTTTATCGATACTGATGCATTTACCTTTGTTACTCCCTTTTGTTTCCCTTCTAACACTGATTTTTACTTGTATTTTCTCTCGCAGTGGTCTTATCGTCCCTGAGAAGGACAGCAATGAAACGGTACCAGAAGTTGTGGCTACTTCTGGATATGCTCTTCTGCATTTCTTCAGCGACGCTGCCTATAACTTAACAGGGTTTAACATCACCTACAAGTAAGTAGCGCGGCTCCAAAGTGATGTGGCAGGCAGAGCAAAAGCAGGTTTTCCTCTTTTCTCACTTTTATCTTCAAATGAGCAATTGCCGCTGAAGCGTGTAATTACGAGTAGATCCTCGGATGGAGATTTTTATCTTTATTATACCCTCACAACGGCTAATAACTGTAACGTGCTCACCGTTCACTTCGGTTGTCAGCTGTAAGCGTGGGCAAATGTTTGCTTAAAAAAAGATGTTATTTATTTTACCTCGTTTGACTTACTTCATCACATCCAGTCAACCTGCTGTATTTTTGGGTGTCTGTGTTTGCTCTTATGCATTCTGCAGAGAAACTTCTACACAAACACCCTTTTGCATGGGCATCCGCCTTTCATTTGGGACACCGGAGGATCCTCAAACCCTTTTATTCGAGATCCTCTTATTCAGTTCTTGGGTTGAGTCACTTAATCTGACTCCTTTTCAGTCTGCAGTGGGTTTGCTCTATTCCTAGTCTAGGTGATCCTGCTCTGGCAGGGGTTGGACTGGATGGTTCGAGGTCCCTTCCAACTCCTGACTTCCTGTGGTATTCTTTGGTTCCTACGTTCAATATTACAGGTGGATGCTTTCTCTACCATATATTTAGTCCTCAATGGAAAGCTTTATAAGAATAATTCCAGGCTGCTCCCTAATTCATCGGCTGCTTTTAGACAGGTATTGTTTTGCAGTCAATGATCTCAGTGTGGATGTACCAGCAGAGATGGGATTTCTTCTTTCTGGTGGGATTCGTGGGCTTTGAATGGTTTTGCTCCTACAGATACAAATGAAGTTCGTGGTGCACCGAGGGGTTTGAATTTGGGTGTAACTTGCAGTTCTTGTCGCTCAAAAAAACGAGGGATCGCAACTCACTTTGTGCAAGATTTGAAAGTTTATCCTTAAAATGAGGCGCTTAGATTTTTTTCTGAAGACCAGTTTTGGTGCTTTCATCCTTATTAAGCACTGAAATATATAGCGGGTTCATGGGAAAATGCAGAACATTCAGCTCCCCTTGAAAACTCCAGAGGAAAACGGGGACCCTTTGCAAAGTGACTCGAAACGCAGTTGCGTTTTGCAAGTCTGGCCGATCCCGTAAACCACGGCACCATCTCCTGCCGGCTCTCGGCACTGCACCATTGCAACACGGCGGTGAAATCATCTTAAAGAATAACCTGCCGGTTTTAAGTTTAAGATATTTTAATATTTCTTTTAATTCTTCGCTTTCTTGATGATTTCAAACTATTATCTTGTAGCGTTTTGGTTTTTTTTTCTATGGGTTCTGCTCATCAGGCTTCCTCCTAACATTTTTGCAGGGAGTAGATAAAAGGGTGTATTTATTAATTTTCAGTTTAACAGTCTTTATAGTCACTACTGGACATAGCTACTCAACAGACACCTGTAACATATGGTCTTGGAGCCATTGACTGCACCTACTGCATGACAATATATTTGGTATCCCCAATATCCCCTTCTGTGAGTCATACACCAGCAAAAACTGCAATTTGGAAGTGAGCAGGGTCTCTGAATTTGAATCTTCACCAGGGATGTATCTGGCTTTGCCTCAGCTACATTGCAGCTATTATCAAATCAGAAATGATTCAAAACAGGCACATCTTGGGCTTGGGATTCATCTCAAGTGTGTTTCCCTTGATAAACGGATCCCAGAATAGCACTTAATTGTGAGCAGTTTAAGTATGAATCGCACAGACACCACAAAAGCCTTAAGCGCTGATTAAATCCTTCGCTGACTGTTGGGCGTTTGAAGGCGATTCATTTGCATTACAAGTGGCTAAAAACCATATTGATAATTTTTTTGAGGAGTCGTAAGTTTGACTCACGAAGTGAGGCAGCTCTGGATGGCAGACCTGAAACCAAATCCCTGTAAGTCACAGAATCATCAAATCATTGAGGTTGGAAGAGACCTCCAAGATCACCAAGTCCAATGTCAACCCAACCCCACCATGGCCACTAAACCCTGTCCCTAAGTGCCACATCCAGGCGCTGCTTGAACCCCTCCAGGGATGGGGACTCCACCACTGCCCTGAGCAGCCCCTTCCAGTGCCTGATAACCCTTTTCTTGCAGTACAGAAATTTTCCCCCATATCCAACCTCACCCTCCCCTGGCACAACTTGAGGCCATTTCCTCTCATCCCATCACTTGTTCCTGGGGAGCAGAGACCGACCCCCCTCGCTACCCCCTCCTTTCAGGAGCTGCAGAGGGGATAAGGTCTCCCCTCAGCTCCTCTTCTCCACTTGAACCCCCCAGCTCCCTCAGCCGCTCCCCATCATTCGGCTGCTCCAGACCCCTCCCCAGCTCCGTTTCCCTTCTCTGGCCACGCTCCAGCCCCTCAATGTCCTTCTGGGAGTGAGGGGCCCAAAGCTGACCCCAGGATTTGAGGGGCAGCCTCAGCAGTGCCCAGCACAGGGAAGGATCCTTCCCTGCTCCTGCTGCCCACACCAGTGCTGGGACAGCCCAGGATGGCATTGGCCACTTTGGCCACCTGGGCACATTGCTGGCTCATGTTCAGTCACTGTCAACCCATCCAAGTCCATCACATCAGGTTCTACATGAGCAGATCTCTGTTTTCTATGAGAACAAACAGCAGAACTGCTGTATTAACTTTTTATCAGCTTAATTTTTGTCTTTATTAATAAGAGGTATGGCTTTGGGATCTGTTTTGTGACTGTCACTACCCC
>NW_010179619.1:4295-6985 GCF_000695765.1 Mesitornis unicolor | reverse complement strand
TGTTGCAGTTTCGACATGTGTCCCAACAACTGCTCCGGCCGAGGAGAGTGCAGGATCAACAACAGCAGCAACGCTCTCGAGTGTGAATGTGCCAAATACTGGAAGGGAGAAGCCTGTGATATCCCCTACTGCTCAGATGAGTGTGGGGTGCCCGAGAGGGGACATTGCGACTTGAATGAGACCAAGGCGTGTTTGTGCTCTGTGGGCTGGCAAGGTGAGTGGCCCGATTAATACGGAGAAGCTCTTGCACTTTAATTGGGACTATTTGAGAAAGTTCTGCTTGATATGTATCAGCTTTTTGGCTAAGAACTGAGTATCTGATGCTTCCACCTACCTTTTGATGTCAAAAGATTGTAAGTCACTGGTAAAAAATTATTATTAATGGAAATTAAATTTAAAATGGATTTAAAATTCTTGCATTAGTGTGCATCTAAAGCATGGTTTAGCCTTGTAACAGTAGTTAACCTGTTGGAACACACAAAATGCCTTGTCCTCACGTCCAGCGATGCTGGTCAGCCATGGCGGTCTGTTTGGACCAAACATATGTGTTTCCTTTGCAAAAATAGACTGAGAATTCATCTCATGTGAAAACATGGAATCATTTGGTTGGATAAGACCACAACTCTGTTACACGGGGATTCACTTTCATGAGTGTCTAAGGACCTCTTCAGCTTGTGCTGCACCCTCTGTTGTGACCCTGTGTGTGTGGATGGTGTCACTGAGAAGGGAAGAGCATCCACGTGGCTTTTTACTTTGCTGAGACCTTGCTGCTCCTCTTCTGCCTTGCCATGGAGATCTAAAGGGAAGCTTGACAGTGAAAAAATCTGTTTAAGAAAAGCAGAAATACAGGAAAAAATAAACGAATAATTCCCAAAACTGCATTTCTGAGAAGGAGAGGAGTGAAAAGAGGGAAAGGCAGCTGTACACCCTTGGGGTTTTGTAGCATGATGCTGAGCAGATCTCCTGGAGCTTTAACTGTGTTAGGGCTTCTACCGGCACATGGTTGGTAGAGAAGTGCTGGGTGATGCCCTCGTGGTGTGGAGTGGGAGAGGTCTGCACTGTGCCTTCCCATAATCACAGAACCATTCAGGTTGGAAGAGACCTCCAAGATCACCCAGTCCAACCTCGACCCAACCCCACCATGGCCACTAAACCGTGTCCCCAAGTGCCACATCCAGGCGCTTCTTGAACCCCTCCAGGGATGGGGACTCCACCACTGCCCTGGGCAGCCCCTGCCACTGCTTGACCACTCTTGCAGTACAGAAATTCTCCCCATATCCAACCTCACCCTCCCCTGGCACAACTTGAGGCCATTTCCTCTCATCCCATCGCTTGTTCCTGGGGAGCAGAGCCCAACCCCCCTCGCTACTCCCTCCTTTCAGGAGCTGCAGAGGGGATAAGGTCTCCCCTCAGCTCCTCTTCTCCACTTGAACCCCCCAGCTCCCTCAGCCGCTCCCCATCATTCGGCTGCTCCAGACCCCTCCCCAGCTCCGTTGCCCTTCTCTGGCCACGCTCCAGCCCCTCAAAGTCCTTCTGGGAGTGAGGGGCCCAAAATTGACCCCAGGATTCGAGGGGTGGCCTCAGCAGTGCCCAGCACAGGGGTGAAAACACTTTCCTGGTCCTGCTGGCGATGCTTTCTGATACAGGCCAGGATGCCGTTGTCTCCAGCAGAGGAGGACAGAGCACAGCGTCTGCTTTGCATCACTGATTCATCAAGTCTGGACCTGCTTTTCACTTGGAAAACAATTTTAGATTTGAAGTCTGTGGTTACGGTTGGAAAACTGCACCCCAGGTCCATCACAGATTGCTGCTGTGGGCAAAGAAATGAGGATCGCTGCTTCCACCTGCTCCCACCATCTCTGTCCCCTGTGGTGCAGGGTATTGACCTCTGACTGAAACACGGGCTTTGGAAAAAAATAACCAACTTAATCTTTCAACCTGATTTTCCCAGGTCCTGGCTGTTCAATTCCTGTTCCTGCAAACCAGTCCTTTTGGACTCGGGAGGAATACTCGCTTCCAAAACTTCCTCGAGCATCTCACAAAACCGTCATCCATGACAACAAAATGTGGATCGTTGGAGGCTACGTCTTCAACCACTCTGACTCGCAGAAGGTTTTAGCGTGAGTATAAACCTCGGTGATAAAGTCCGAGTGGAGGAACTTGGATTTGAGAGTTACATTTAGAGATAGAAACGCTGTGCTTTGGCCTACGCTCCATCTCCAGGGAAAGCAGCAGGGATAAAAACTTAGACTCGCGTTTGAGGTGTGGGAAAACGCTGCTGAGATGGGCTGATTTTGGAGAAGTAAAAGCATAAGGGTCCTGATACTCAGTCAATTTTTGATTCATCTGCTTCTGGCAGCTTTTAACTATTCACTATATATTTCTAAGCTGGCTTCTAAATGAGATCTGGCCTCCTATTCAAAGGGGGTAGTTTCGCTTCTGTGTTTTTAGCCTTTCCTTGTATTATTTCAGATGGTTATTTATATGATTTCAGAGCGGTTGTCTCCTTCATTAATACAGACTGATGACTGTGGATGTTTATGCATAGTAGATGGGATGCACATCACATTTATGCGGTTAGTTGAGGAGATTTAACAGTAAGTAAGATACCAAATAGTGATTGTGTACCTCATGGACATCCACCGTAAACAAGAACATTTCAGGCTCCCCCTTGAGCTTGACAGTATTTA
>NW_010179619.1:0-4264 GCF_000695765.1 Mesitornis unicolor | reverse complement strand
GTAGGGAAAAGCTGGATTTTTTTTCCTAGGGATACCCATTTATTTCACTTTCACAGACCTAAGAGAGAGCTGCGTGTTCTGCATTCACGTCCAGAGGTAATAATTCCTATAGGAGAAGTTAAATAAGAGCTGAAAATGCACACTCAGTTGTAGAACAGCTGCTGAACACATCCACAAATTTACTCTTTCAAAGTCATGCCTGATTTTTTGGCAGATACCCCGTGGCTTCATCGAACCCTTTCTCAGAGATGATTTTATCTTATGAGGCTGTGAGCCTGCCAGTACAGTTCATTCTTTTATCTGAAAAGCCACAGGGCATTTTGGGGCCAGAGGGCTTATCTCGTTTCAAGTTGACAGAAAAAATACGCTTGAATGACAAAGACTTAATTAAAAAGTGCCTTTTAAACACCGGGCAGGTTATTTTTCATCAAGTAGTTGAAACTTAGCTCAGTGTAAACTTTCCCTGCTCCTTGGGGTGCATCATGTGGTGTAAATTGTCACAGCTTAATAGGAAATGCATCGGCCCGTGGTTTTGCATGGGAAAGAGAGCTCAAGGTAAAGCAAATCAATACGTGGGCATTAAATAACAGACTTGACTGGGTGTTTTAATCCATACGCAGTCTGTGCGTGCTTCGTGCATGCTGAAATCATGGTTATCTTGGACTTTTGCTAAATAGACTCATTTCCCACACATCCTGGAAAGGACGAGCAGTAATTTCCTCGACTTTAATATCTTCTCAGGTCATTAAAACAATTTTTCTTATTCAGGTATGATCTGATTTCTGAAGAGTGGCTTCCACTGAACCACACTGTGAACTCCGTAGAGATGAGATACGGCCATTCCTTGGCGCTGCATAACGTAAGTCCAGTGCTGCAGACTCGGCTCCCACCTGATTTCCCCCTGCACCCACCCCTTTCCACAGCTGGGTCTTGCTTCAAGAGACGAATTCCTCCTTCAAAGGCTTCTCCATGGGCATCCCAGTCTCTGTCCTTGTGCTCCAGGCACTCCTAGGACTGGTATCCTAGGAAATCTCTCATACCTTTGCTTGTGTTTTCCTCCTTTGCCCCTTTTATCACAGATTTTAAGGCTCAGTGAGTCCTTTATTTCCTTCTTACACTCTGTCCTTGCAAGAATTGCCTGACAGACAAGGTTTGCTGGAGCTCACCTGATTCCCAGCTGCATTTCATGTAGACCACATAAATATTTTGATGAGCTCCGTTGTCCAAGGCACCAAATTTGAGCTGGTGAATTCAGGGATTTTTGGAGCCTGCTCTGCGTCTGCAGTAAACTCGGAATCTCTTCTTCCAGCATCTGAAATGGCAAATTTTTTGCCTGGTTTTTACCTCATTTCTCACCTGCGTGCCCTGCTGGGGGTGCAGGCCACCTGAGAGCAGAATGGCAAAGCCTTTGGAAAGCAAATGAGCTAATCCTTCACTGACCTTTGGTTTTGGGATGGTAATTGGCTCATCACAGTACAAAGCCTCTACAAAGCATAATTATCAACACTCCAATTGCGTTCACAAACACTTGAAGAAGCTGAGAAGGGTGGAAATTCCTACCTGCAAGGTCTCGAGGCACATTCTGCAAATAACTGTTCAAAAGTAGGGTTGGATAATAAAACAAAAGCCTGTTTAACTATCCTGGCTCTCTCCTTTCCAAAGGGTCCTCATTTTTTGTCATTGCTTTAAATTTGAAGACAAAGCTTTTAGTGTATGAACACAGAGGAGTTTCAATCATAACTGCCTTTCTTCCTAGCTGTTTTCTGGTGTTTGGATTTGCAAGTGATGGGAGGGATTCAGCTTGCTTATTAAATCACCTTCTATCAGGTGCCTAATTTTGAGTGCCTTATGAACCTCTGAGCTCCATTTATAATGGAAACAGACCCAGTACAGGTAGGGAAATCTGAAGGGCAAGGCAGCTCACCCAAAAGTAGGGACCTTAAAGCCCCCCAAGTCCAACCCCCACGGGCAGGGACACCTCCACCAGCCCAGGCTGCTCCAAGCCCCAGCCAACCTGGCCTTGGGCACTGCCAGGGAGGGGGCACCCACAATCCTGCACCCCTCTACCTCCTTACCCTGATACAGAGCAAACTGTGTGTGCTGAAGGTATTTTGACATTACAAACTTGGGTACAAACTGTGGCAGTCGTGATTGCTTTCATATCAGATGTGATTGGTGAAGGAGATAAAGTTTCTCCTTGAGAGAGGAGAACGGCTGAGAGAAGATAAAATTGTAGTAACTTCATTACTTCTATATTATCTGCTAAATGCCAAACTCGTTATTTTAAATCTTAACTTCTTTCAGGATAATATTTACATGTATGGTGGGAAAATAGACGCGACGGGGAACGTGAGCAGCCAGCTGTGGGTGTTCCACATTCCCAGCCAGACCTGGACGCAGGTGATGCTGCAGGCCAAGGAGCAGTACGCTGTGGTTGGCCACTCGGCGCACATCGTCACCCTGCGGGACAACAGCACGGTCATGCTCGTCATCTTCGGGCACTGCCCTCTTTACGGGTACATCAGCAACGTCCAGGAGTACAACATTGGTGAGTGGGGGCTCACCTGCCATTCACTTCAGTTTTAACAGTTGAAAAATATTTCTATGATCCACATTCACATAGAAAACAGAGACAGAGATGTTCTTCTCCTTCTGTTTATTTTTATATATATATATGTATTTTACAAGGAGTTCAATCTTACTTCCAGTGTTTGTACAGCACAGTCAGCAGGCAGCCACATCCTCCGGCTTTCCACAGCTTGCTAGGTCCCAAAAAAGCTGTAATTAGAGACAAAGCAGGACAACTGGGGGACAATTTAGATGCATTTTCCTCTCTTCCCTCTGACAAAGCAAACACTTTTGAAATTATTTTTGTATCCTGCGAATATAAGAATGGCTGTAACAATTCAAACCAAGTAGCCGCATAACCCGATAGCCCTGTCTCCAGCAGTGGTGATGAGCCAATGCTGAGGGGGACAGGGAATGAATTCCTGGATTCCCCTCTCTCTGATATGATTTGGTTCCGTTATCTCTGGGAATAGTCCATACTCTGATTTTAGGATCCAGAGGTTTCCAGTATCACCTGCTCTCCAGATGAACTGAATTTCTACCTGATGTAGCTGCTCTGAATCAGCTCTGGAGACGTGTCCCTTGCTCCACGGACCAGATGGAGGATGTCGTTGAGCACAGGGAGATCACAGAATGAGTCATAAAATCCCAGCATGGTTTGGGTTGGAAGGGACCTCACAGCCCCCCCAGTCCAACCCCCATGGGCCGCGACACCTCCACCAGCCCAGGCTGCTCCAAGCCCCAGCCAACCTGGCCTTGGGCACTGCCAGGGAGGGGACACCCACAGCTTCTCTGGGCAACCTGGGCCAGGGCCTCACCACCTCACAGGGAGGAATTTCTGCCCAATATCCAGTCTAAATCTCCCCTCTTCCAGTTTGAAACCATTCCCCTTGTTCTATCACTACCTGCCCATTCAATTCCTTTGCTTTTTCTGTGCCTGATGTACCCTGGAGTTAGGAAGCCTGTGTAGGGTTTCATTCTGCACTTACTACAGAGAATTGATGTATAATTTGGCATTTTTGTTTCAGTTACCATTACATTACATCTAGAGTGCTTCAAACCAGTGTTATTTTAGTGAGTGAGATATAGGACCATTAATCACATATTAGTTTTTAACTGCAGTGTTCTTCACAGTCACACTTGGCTTCAGTGCTGCCTGGCTTTATAATATATACATGTACAATAAAAATGCTCTTGGGTACCATTCCAAATCAAGCCACACTGCTGGCATTCCCATGTCATTGAAATGCAATATATTACTTCTGTACTTTTTATCTCTCATTTACTTAGCTTGTCTGCAAAATATAGTACGTGACTGTAGAGGAAACGTTTCTGGTCTAATTAAAAAGACTTTGTTGATAAGTTATCGATGGAGATAAATTAACCACGTTTTGTCATTCACATTTTTCATTTCTCAGGCAAAAACACGTGGAGCATTTTGCAGACCAGCGGAGCCTTGGTGCAGGGAGGGTACGGTCACAGCAGCGTTTACGACCCGAAAACAAGATCGATTTACATCCACGGAGGTTACAAAGCGTTCAGCGCCAACAAATACAGGCTGGCAGATGACTTGTACAAATATGAAGTTGATTCCCGAATGTGGTAAGTGTTATTATAGAAGTATTACCCTTTTTCGTGGATGGCATCTCATTATTTGTGCTTTTCGCTGACAGAAGGATGGGCTATTTGATGAGTG
>NW_010179618.1:0-3485 GCF_000695765.1 Mesitornis unicolor | reverse complement strand
AAAGGATCTCGGACTGAAAGCTGATGCTGAGTTTAGCCTTCCCTTGGAAGTGCTTCCATAGCCCCCAAAGCCTTGGGCTCTGCACTTCTGTGCTTCTCTTGGAAGCCAACGTTGACTCTGTATTTTCTTTGCTGTTGCGTCTGCAGCATGGCTCCAAAATGGCAAACGTTAGATTCCGACTTCCAGAAGAAATGGCTAGGACTGAAAGCTCTTACTGAGTTTCACCTTCCCTTGGAAGTGCTTCTAAAGCCCCACAATGCCTTGGGCTCTGCACTTCAGTGCACTTCTCTTGGCAGCCAACATTGGCTCCACATTTTCTATACTTCTGGCCAAAGCTCAGCTTTGAAATAATAAAAGGCTGACTCCTGCACCAACATCAGAGTGACTAGGATTGAAAGCTGTTGTGGGCGCCTGACCTTCCCTTGGAAGCACTGCTGTAGCCCCAGGAAGCACTGCTGTAGCCCCAGAAAGCCTGGGGTTCTGCGGTTTTTGCTTCCCTGGGAAGCCCAAATTTGCCTCCAGGCTTTTCTGGTAGCTACCAGGAGCATGGCTCCGAAATGGGAGACGTTCAACTCCGACTTCCACAAGAAAGGGGCTAGGACTGAAAGCTGATGCTGACTTTAGCCTTACCTTGAACGTGCAACCAACGTCGCATCCGCAATTTCTTTGCTGCTGGCTGCAGCCCAGCTTGAAAATGGTAAAAGGATGGCTCCTGCACCAACATCAAAGGGACTAGGCATGAAAGCTGTTGTGGAGCCTTAACTTCTCTGGGAAGTGCTTCTGTGGCACCACAAAGCCTGCTATTCTACGCTTCTTTTCTTCACTGGGTAACCAACATTTGCTTCCAGGCTTTTATGGGAGCTGCCCAGAGCCTGGCTTCAAAATGGCAAGCATTCGACATTGACTCGCACAAGAAACAGGTTAGGACTGACAGCTGTTGCTGGGTTTCACCTTCCCTTGGAAGTGCTCCTGTACCCAACAAATCCTTGGGCTCTGCAATTCTGTGCTTCGCTGGTCAGTCAATGTTCACCCCCGTGTTTCTTGGCTGCTGGTCGGAGACGTCTGTCAAATGGAAACGGTTAAGCTCTTCTCCCACAACAAAGATGCAAGGACTGAAGGCTCTTGCTGGGCCTTATCTTTTCTAGGAAGCGCTTTTGTAGCCCCACAAAGCCTGGAGTTCTGTGCTTCTGTGCTTTTCTAGGAAGCCAACCTTTGCTTCGCATTTTCTTTGCTGTTGGCCACAGTCCAGCTCCAAAATGGTAAAAGGCTGGCTCCAGTCCCAACATCAAAGAGAGTAGGATCCAAAGCTGTTTGTGGAGCCTATGACTTCTCTGGGAAGTGATTCTGTAGCACCACAAAGCCTGGGGTTCTGCGCTTCTTTCCGTCCCTGGGAAGCCAACATTTGCCTCCAGGCTTTTAAGTTAGCTGCCTGCAGCCTCGCTCCGAAATGAGAAACGTTCGACTCCGAACCCCAGAAGAAAGGGACTAGGACTGAAAGCTGTTGCTGTGTTTCACTTTCCCATGGAAGTGCTTCCATAACCTCACAAGGCCTTGGGCTCTGCACCTTCTGTGCTTCTCTAGGAAGCCAACGTTGGTTCCACATTTTCTTTGCTGCTGGCCTCAGCCAAGCTTTGAAATGATAAATGGCTGTCTCCTGCCCCAACATCAAAGGGACTAAGACTGAAAGCTCTTGTGGGGCCTGACCTTCCCTGGGAATCGCTTCCATAGCCCCACAGAGCCTTGGGCTCTGCACTTCTCTAATTTTCTAAGAAGCCGGCGTTATCTGCGCATTTTATTTGCTGCTGGCTGGAACCCAGTTCCGAAACAGTAAAAGGCTGGCGCCTGCACCAACAGCAAAGGAACTAGGATTGAACCGAGTTGTGGGCCCTGACCTTCCCTGGGAAGCGCTTCTATAACCCCACAAAGGCCAGAGTTAGTGGGAATTGTGCCAAAGGTCGCAGAAATTGGGTCAGAGATCACGAGAACTGGGTCAGAGGTCACGGGAATGGGGACAGAGGTCACAGGAACTGGGTCAGAGGTTGCGGGAATGGGGACAGAGATCGCGGGAACGGGGCATCATTCCTGATCCATCTAGATCACTGGAATTTGGTCTGAGCTGACGGGAATTGGGTCAGAGGTCAGGGGAACGGGGCCAGAGGTCGTGGAAACGGGGTCAGAGATCGCGACAATGGGATCAGAGGTCGCAGGAAATGGGTTAGAGGCCACAGGAATGGGGTCAAAGGTCATCATGCTGTCAGAGGTCACGGGAATGGAGTCAGAAGTCCAGGAATTGGGTCAAAAGTTTTGTAAATTGGGACAGAAGTTGCTGGAACGGGGTTAGAGGCCGCAGGAATTGGGTAGGAGGCCGCAGGAATGGGGTCAGAGATCATGGGAATGCCTTAACAGTTCGCGAGAATGAGGTCAGAGATGGCGGGAATGTGGTCAGAGATCGTGGAAATGCGGTCAGACGCCGCGGGAATACAGTCAGAGGCTGTGGATATGGGGTCAGAGGTCGCAGGAATTGGGTCAGAGGTCGTGAAAATGGGGTCAGAGGCTGCAGAAATTGGGTCAAAGGTCAAGAAAACTGGGTCAGAGATCACGGGAATGCAGTCAGAGTCCGCGGGAATGGGGTCAGAGATCATGGGAATGCCTTAACAGTTCGCGAGAATGAGGTCAGAGATGGCGGGGATGTGGTCAGAGATCGTGGAAATGCGGTCAGACGCCGCGGGAATACAGTCAGAGGCTGTGGATATGGGGTCAGAGGTCGCAGGAATTGGGTCAGAGGTCGTGAAAATGGGGTCAGAGGCTGCAGAAATTGGGTCAAAGGTCAAGAAAACTGGGTCAGAGATCACGGGAATGCAGTCAGAGTCCGCGGGAATGGGGTCAGAGGTCGCGGAAAGGGGGTCAGTAGACGCGGGAATGGTGACAGAAGTCGCATGAATTTGGTCAAAGATAGCGGGAATTGGGTCAAAAATCGCAGGAATTCGGACAGAGATAATCATGGGGAAGGAGATCGCTGGAATTTGGTCAGAGGTCACAGGAATTGGATCAGAGGTCGCAGGAACAGGGCCAGAGGTCGCGGGAACCGAGCCAGAGGCCACGGGAATGGGATCAAAGGCCGCAGCAATGGGTTCAAAGGCCGCGGGAATTGGGTCAAAGGTCGTGGTAACGGGGACAGAGGTCGCAAGAACTGGGTCAGATGTCGCGTCAACTAGGGCAGAGGTCACGGGAACTGGGTCAGAGGCTGCGGGAATGGGGACAGAGGTCGCGGGTACTGGGTCAGAGGTCACGGGAACTGGGTCAGAGGCTGCGGGAACTGGGTCAGAGGTCGCGGGAACGGGGACAGAGGTCACACACAGAATCGCTTGGTTAAAAAGGCCTCTGAGATCATCATGTCCAACCGTGTCTGTCTAACCCATAAACCATATCCTTAAGGGCCTCATCTATCTGCTTTTGAAATCCAGCCAGGGATGGTGACTCCACCA
>NW_010179617.1:26350-46266 GCF_000695765.1 Mesitornis unicolor | reverse complement strand
TGGACACAATATTCCAGATGCCCCCAGGTCCTTTTACTTGGCACTGCTCTTGAGCCATTCTCTGTCCAGCCTGGGTAAAGATCATTAGCATTTTATTAGTATGTGCTCCTCATAGTGCATTAGGAACTCACTGTTCTGTCAGGTGTCTGACTCCAGCTAACCACCTGGGGTCAGTGGAGACAGACAGGTGCACTATGACTGGCCTCACATATATTATGGATTTGCAACTCAAAATCACAGAATCACACAGAATCACAGAAGTATTGAGACTGGAAAAGACCTCTGAGATCATCAAGTCCAGCCTATGACCTAATCATCTTTCTTCAGGTTATATAGACCTTCATGTCTTTCCATAGTTGTTGATGTGAAGGGTATAATTGGGAAGCGAGATCCTGCAAGGTGAATGTACAACAGCTGGAAAGTGACAGCTGCGTGACGACCTGGAAAGCTGGAGGTTGCTGAGGCTGAACCTGCAAATTCACAAGTTTCCCAGAAGTAGACTGGATGCGGAAATATTAATGCAATCACATCTCTAGTAACCTGGGCTTCGCCACTCAGCAGCAGATTAGCCTTCTGAAGGAAAGAAATCATCCTCAAATTCTTTAAACTGGATATAGTGACATAAGAACTGTTCCAGCAGGATATGAGCTCCGGTATGGAGTAAAGTGCTCCCAGTAGGTACATAGGTGAAACTGAAGATCCAGATTTCATCACTGACGGAAAATTTATTGGGATATTTTTGATAAAACCCTCTTTGTAAAACCGTCGTGTTCCCATCCCCTAGAAACTTCGAGCAAATGAGCGGTCTCTTCTTTGAGCATGGAAAAGACTTCATTTCCAATGGCAACTTGTTACTGGAATTTGTGGGCAGTTTTTTTTTGTTTGTTTGCTTTTATTCCCCGAGGATGGGAAAAAAAATAACAGAATAAAGCTACATTGACTTTTAAAGTAATCCTTTATGTCAATATAGGCCAAGCAGGTTTTGACTTCTAACAATTTATAGAGATTTGCACACCTCATTTCAAGTGTCACGGCACATTTTTGACTCTGTGCTGCAAGTTGTCTAATTAGCCACATTAATCCACTAAGTGATAGCAAAATGTTTAGTAATGATGTCTAACTGGGGTATTGCAAGGGAACTTTGTTGTTTAATTAGGAGATAATTAATGATAGTGCAGAGAGTACTGGGTTATAAAAGGCTTTTGTATGTCAATTGGGCATGTGCTGAGCTCAATACAATAGCTTTTAAATGGCCTGTTCAAATTAATTGCCATTATTATAGTACATAGATTTAAGAGGAGTCATTATTCACAAAAAAAATATATATATTTTAGCATTCTTTGAGATCTAGCTAATTAGCCGTAGGGATAATGAAAGGTACCTGGAAGGAGTGGAGAGATGGTGAATTAGCCATCTGACATGGAATTAGCCGTAGTGGTTGCACTGATTGAGGAATCAGCTCCCTGAGGGACCTTGGGCATGGAGCTGTTGAGGCTTCATCTTTCTACTGCTTTTAATGTAGCTATGACTTAGGACCCCAAATACTCATGTGGATCTGGGCTGTGAAATCCAGTCCTTGCTGCTGAGGATGGTTGTGCCATGACTGAGCTGGTGATGTCTGTCAAAGCTAAGGTCCTCTTTTAGTTATTTTCACTATGGAAGTAATTTGGGGTGAGTCAAGTCCTCCTGAAGTCAGTGGCTGACCCTTCATGGGCTTTGAGGGAGTCTGACTGAGGGCCTAAGGAAGATCTGAAGGGCAAAACTCAAACAGAAAAGGTATTGAAGACAACTGGGAGAGGAGGAGACCAGCTGTGGTTCCCTCAAGTTTCTGTTGGCTTGGGACAGGAGGAAGCATCCTGGTGGGCAAAGCCACACCATTAGACTGTCAATGGGTAAAATATCTCTTACAGGACTCAGTCTCTTGGCTTCATTTCTACTCTTTAATCTGGCAGAGCACAGCCACTGTTTGCAGCTTCACTACACAATTTGCAAAGTCAGAAGAATGTATGGGAGTTGAAGTGGTGGTGTGTGTACTTGGCTTCAAAGAACACATAGGAAAAACAAGCATTTGAAGACATTAACTCAAATCATTGTCATGGCATTTCAGTAGCTTTTAATGATTGGTGCAGTTTTGCTAAAGATGGAAGTTTGGTGGTCCTGGGTTGACTCAAATGGACGGGATTCTTCTCCTCTGACTTCAGTTATCTTCTTGTGAGGAGGCTGCTGAGGCTCCATGGTTGTGATTGGAGATCTCTTCAATAGTTAGTGGAGTTTAACGTGCAATTTAATTGACTGAACATGGACATACACTTCAGAGCTGTATAAACTGCACCATGAACATCATTGATTGTCTGCCTTCTTGACATATGCAATCAAGCTCAATTCTCTTACATTCTTTTTCAGCATTTCATCCTCTTTACCACTAGAAAGGTGATTTTTCCTTAACATCCAACTCAAATCCACTACAATGCAGCTGAAGCCTCTGACCACTTATCCTGTGAGATGACGCAGACCCATAAAATAATGAGTGCCCTTGAGACAACATGTAAGAGATTATTTCCCAAGTCTTTTCTAGTATAATAACATCAAATTGCCATCAAATTTTATGAAAGAAATAGGTTTAAGGAAACATGCAGATGTAGTTCTTTAAGCGGCATGGAAGAACTGTAATTAAGTTTTGAAACCTCTCACTGGGGGATCTTGTGGCTGCTGAAAGGCAGGTTCAAAAAGGACTTGGACAAATACACGGATAAAAATCCCTTGAGGGTTATTGAACTCCAGTAGTCTCTTCTGAATTAAGAAGTCCTGAAAATACAAGTTGCTGGAGTCTGGGAGTACTGAAGAAAGTATTATTCTGCGTTTGACCTATTACCATTTTCCTCAGTTCATTTGCCTTTAGTAACTCTCAGAGACTGGGCGCCCACCTGCCTGCACTGAATTAGTCTGTCCTAATGGTGCGTTGCTCCAGTTCAGTCTACTTTTCCTTGTAGGTGTTTTCTCAGCCTCTGATGTCCTTCTTGTCACCTTCTTCCTCTTCTGTTCCACACAAACCTTTCTTGAAGAGTAGGCTCCAGGCTGGACCTCATCCTCCATGAGTACCAAGCAGACAGCACACACAACAGGTTTACTTCACTTCTTAAAATATCATTATTATTTTCAGTCTCTACTGTTATTTCTACACCCCCAAGTGCTGTTTCCTCTGGGTATAAATATCTGTAATGAACAGACTCAGGCTGGTGTAAATCTATGGTATGCAAATCAGTATGATACATGAATATCTTTTCTGCCAGCATGGTAATAGGGGAAGGACTGGGAGGAATTTAAAGTCCCAAGAAACTTTCCAGGTAAACACATTCCTGTGAAGATGTGGTCATCCATCTCTGGTTGTCCTCAACAAAAGCCACCCTATTCCTGGTAAATGTGGCTGTGACATTGAAGAGCTGGGACAGAAATTTCAGTTGTGCTGTTAAAGGACCAGTGGATGGTTATAGCCCATCTGGATTTAATTCTTGCAGCTGTTAAAAACTTGATGTATGATCTCCCTCTCTTGATCACAAAATTTATCTGATGCCTGTGCCTCCACCCCTGACTCTCCTGTTGGGCTTGTCAGAGGACCAGGGTGCTGTTAATCTTAATTCTAATTTGTTTCTGATGTTTTATTCAGCAAGATCCCAAGCCTGGAACTCTTGACAGTTCATGAGGTGTAAGATCTAGATCCAGACTCAAACTTCTAGGCCTGGGGCCATTTTCTAGTTATGAGACAGATGCTATTTGCATACACTTTCTTGCTTCAAAATGATATCATCCTCTGAATTAGCATAGGTCTAATGAAGAACATTTATTTCAGGACCGTTTCTAATAATTCCCAGCTACATTTTATAGGGGATATTATGTTCTAAAAAATACCCTTTATAGAAGCAATGCCTTCCAGTGCTTCTCAAATCCTTTAGTGGTGGAATATGATTACAAGGAAAAAAAATATGTAAAATATGCAAAGGTTAAAGCAGACACTTGTTGTGAGATATTTTCAGATCTGAACATCTTGATCTTTGTGGTAATATGTACTCAGACATGCTATGTTTGCTAAAGAAAAATTTAAAATAAAAGTTAGTGAAATACTTTGGGGACTAACTGGTTGGCTGAGAGGTGTCAGACTGCTCTTTAACTTTTCTTGGCATTTACGGGCTTATCACTCGCTGGATTGCACTTAAATGTCACATTCTTGGCAGAAAATGGAGCTGATTTTGTAGCAGGGTGCCTGGACTTTGAAAGTGCCAGACAGTTGCTCTGTCATAGGTGTTTAGTGCCATTTTAGATGTGCCTGGGTATCACGCTATCACACTCAGCTTCTAGCCACACGTACAAATAGGCACAGGTCCTACACAGCCAGTCTTACATGAAGGTCTCAGATACCTTGGGCATCTCAAGTGGCCCCAAGCATCTAAGTTGTAAGTGAAACAAAGACCGACTCCTTCTCGTGGGAATTCAATTAATTAATGATTGATTTAGGAGCACTCCACTGAAATACAGAAAAATTGTTGGCAATTAAAACATGGTCTTCATTTGAGATGAATTAAAACTTCATTGGAATGTTAATCTCCAGGTGTTTCCTCACACTTTTGAACTAAAACCTGTCATCATTAGTTTTCAGAGTTGACAGTCTCTGGAAGGGAATCATACAAGCTCACTCACTCAAAGGCTGTCTGGTCCTCATTGAATATGCAGGGTATGGCTCAGATTCATATGTTCCTTCCCACTTTCCAATCTTCAACCAGCAGTTAGAAAAAGGATAATTTTCTCAGGTACAAACCGAAATCCTGAAGCACGATTCTTTGGAAAGCCAAAAAAACCATTGACTGGCTGTCTAGCATGCGAACAATGCTCTTAATTGTGTCTGGTGGAGATAACATCCTGTCTTCTTATGTGTTTTCACTGATGATTTCTACCATGAGCTTTTATGATTAGCCACCTCCCACGTTCTAGTCAAGCACATTAGTTTCCTCCTCTCCCCAAAACATCAGCTGGCCTCCCTCCCCCTCAAGGAAATGAATATTTGTTGTTGGTGGGGGAATTGTTTTAGACTGGGGAAACTGTGGGCTGTCCAGATGCTGGGAGACCGCACGAGAGCTGCCGAAAGGGATTTTTTGGGCTCTTTCTCTGTAACCACCCCCTGCAGCCACTGTCCCGTGAAAGCAGAGCTGGCAATTGTACAGCTTGAATTGTTGCACGACAGTGTAATGCGGGAGATAAAGCGCTCAGCTCAGGAAATCTGGGCTCTTCTTCCCTTTGACAGCACAGAGCAAGTTTCCTGCCTCAGTTTCCTCTTTTTCCACAGAAGGAGAATAGGGTGGGTTATTTCCAAGCTAACAGTTTAAAGAAGAAAGAAGTCATTCCATGAATTACCTGTGAATTTGCTGCAAGGGACCAGTTTCTTTCACCCACTTGCAGGGCCCAAACAGCAGCACAGAGGTTTCTCCTGTGTGAATTCTTCAAGGTCTAATAAGGGTTGTGCTTACAATTGCAGCCTTTGTAGGAGGAGGTTGGTCTCCACCTTTTACCATCTGCCTTTTTCTGTGAAATACATGGTCTGGTCTTCTTGAAGGTGTCCCAAAGGTATGGAGCAAGGGATGGACATGGGACATGGCTCCACAAGCCTTGTTATGTGCTCAGCAATGTGCAACACTGCAATAAACCCCAGCGGTGCCCTTGCAGGCCGATGGCCAGGCAAAATAACATCAGACTGGTAAATGAAACACTGGTTTAATTATTATAAAGAATTGTTTCCATTGCTGCAAGATTACAGGTCCTCTTATGTCACTGGGTACAGCGTGCTGGGAATTCAAATAAGAATCAGCTACACAGATCCCTTGTCTTGCCTTGAGGAACCAAAGTGTTCACACAGGCAAAAAGTTTTAGCGCAGGCAGAGGTGGCTAGAAACATGGAAGGATAATGCTTAAAAAATAGAGGTGACTTGGAAGAAGGAACTGGGAGTCAACTACAGCATCTAAAGAGAGTCTTCAGACCACAGATGGGGAAAGGAATAAAAGGTGGTTTTCTGCTGTAACTGCCCTTACCTGGGTCTCCATGAAGGTTGTTTCTTGACCAGCATCTGCTGCCTTCTGGCCTTTGGCCTCACCAGGTTTTTTGCTATGTGGAAAAACACTTAAACATGTTTATTAATCCCTAATTCTGTATCAATGGCTATATCTAGACTGCTAAATCGAAACGGGCACCAACTGCCTGTCTTGGGAACAGTTCCTGGCTATGTCCACACTGCATTACACTTGGTCCTGCCTCTTCTCCTTGCCATGTCTTGTGTTCCCGTGGTCCTGAGACAATTTTATTGTCTTTGTTGTCTTTCTAATCTGCACAGCTTTATTATCTTGTTTTCAGGTCAATGATAAGGCTGTAAAAGAACCTGATAGAGTTGTGTTCCATAGCAGGAACCCAACGGCAGATGTTTTACACCTTGTGGGATTTAGCAAGAGGATATATTGGTGGGTGTGAAGCCTGCAGGCAGCAGCTCACCCCTTGAGCTTATTCCCCATCCCTCTTTCATATCACAGCATCTGCAGACCCAGGAGAACTGCTATGGGAATGCTCCTTGCAGTCTGTTGGTTTGATGTCAAACAACAGGAAATCATTTAAGAGAGGGACAGAAGTGTGATAGACCTTTCTTGTACTCCCTCCGCCACTTCTTCAGCCTGGAAATGAAACAAAGGTTATTGAATTTTTCCTCTTTGCACTGTTGTCCCACACCTTTTTTTATAGTCTTTGTCATCCTTTTCTGCACCTTTCTTGAGCTGTAAAGCAAAGCTCTCTCTTTCATGTGTTTTTACAGGTAAGTAAACACAAGACATGAAAGACATGTTTACAGAGAAATATGCCTTAATGTATTATTCATTTGGCTTTTTAATAGGAGTGTTTCTGTAGCCCTGGTGTCCTCAGGATATAAGTATCACAAAGTTTGAAGAGAGAAGTAATTTTTTTATTAGAACAATGAATATATTTAGGGAGGCAAAAAAAATACCAAGTTGTAGACATAGAAGCCCAGTTTAAAAAGTCTTTTGGAGAAAGGTTTTTGTAAGTAGAAACTTACCTGTGTTTCAGCTGCTATCCGGAGTCATACAAGATTTGACATCTTTCCCCAGCATTGCACTTTCCTTTTTTTCGGAGAGTAAAGAACGTGACTGAGAGGCTCAATGAAAAGCTTAGAAGATGTGCAATGCTGTTGACTACCAAGCTAATTAGCCTAATACAGTCTTGTCAATACAAATTGCTAGGGAGGTGCATTTCTTTCGTTGACAGGCTGATATATTTTAGTCTGCCTTTAACCTGCTCTCTTGGATTTACTCTGCAAGAGAAGACCATCTGCATCAAAATGAGTGTCCATTTGAAAATTTACACTAGTTTTACTCTGTTGATCCCACTTTACACCATCAACAGTATCGTAGTGGCATCCTCATGCTGACAAACCTTAGCCCCATGGATCTGAATTATAACCATTTCAGAAGTTAACAATTCTGGCTGGTTTTACCACCTTCCCCCACAGCTGACCAGTCGCTTTCACTACAGACATTGCTAAAATAATTTAAAGCAGTGCAGAGGACTGATTTCACAGAACCAGGACTGGTCATAGCTTTATTCTGCCAACTCCAATCGAGGGATGGGAATATCTGGTGAAAACAAAGCAACAGACAGGAAGAGATGGCAAGGTCTGAAATAGAGCACAACACACACAGCTTGCTGCTTTGTGTCACTTCCAGGGCTGCTGCAGCAAATGAATCCCGGTGGCTGCAATCCCCTTGGGTTCCTGTGAGTTTCAGAGTCATCCTGAGATATTAAATTAAACAAAACAAAACAGGAACTGAAGAGGAAATCAAAGGATTAGGGAAATGCTTTCAATCAAAGCTTAGTTTGATGCTTGAACAGTAAAAATAGAGCCAGACTGGGTGGAATGGACAAGTTGAACTGAACACAGACTCCATATGAAGGGAAAAGCAGCTGTTTTAGTGCAGCCTAAGAAAACTGTATTTAAAGACTAGACCATCTAGAGGTCATCTTCTCCTTGACCACAGTGGGTGCCCAGTGGGCTCTGAGGGTTTTTGAGGAGGAGGCCAGAGGATGATAACAGGGATCAGGGTATAGGTACCATGGCCATGGCAAAGGATGGAAGCCATTGAGGATGTTTAGGTCAAGACAAACGAATAGTGAAACAAGATATGGCAGTAGCTTTCAAATAAGCCAATAGTGGCAAAGAAAGAGGTGTATTTTTCTGTGCCTGCTAAGGACAATTTTGGCTTGAAATTGCAGAAATGACTGGTAGAGTCAGACATTTGGATGTACATTCTAAAACCTCTCTGAACCACTGCTTTTTTAAGAAAGATATCTGGAGTGGCTTCCTGGGTTGACCTCGCCCTTGGTGGTGTAGGGTGTCCCAAGAAGATCAGATTGGTTTGGTTTGGCTGATGGCTGTGGTTTGGCTGATAGCTTTGACTAATACTATGTACTGGTGTCCTGTTTTCTTTTAGTCCTGACCCTGAGATCTTTAGGTTGCACTCCAGTTGAAATAATCCTAATAGTAATAATCCTAATCCTAATAATAACAACAACAACAGCAACAATAACAGTAATATTTGTGATAATTATGATGATAATAATAATATGATACTTTGGTGAGAATGTTTACAGAGAAATGCCTGTAGAGTTTGTGACTGAGAAATCATATTGAACTTGTTTTAATGCTATGACAAGTGATGCATTGAAATAACTTCCATGGGGAAGGAATGGGAATCCATTATTTATTTTTCTTTTCAAAATAACATAGATTAGCATTTTATTAGAAGGTTTTGAGTAGGGCTGATCTTGTCTTGTACTAGAGGAATGGAGGGGATAATCTATTAGAGTCCTGCCAACTCTGTCTCTTGTAAAGGTACCTCCTCTTTCCAACCTTTCAGATATCATACTTTTAATGAGAAGCAGTTGCCTTTTGGGACTGCTAAAATGAAACTAAAGATCTGTGTGTATTTTGGTTTGTGTTCTTGGGTAGCGATTTCCTGTGTCTGCTGTGTGATGTATCTGAACTGAAATGGGGTGGAAGTGCTGCAGCTGGTTAGCCCCAGTGCCCCCATCTCCTTGTCTCAGCCTGGACACTCCTCGTGGGAGTGAGGAATTTTATCCAACAGTTAAGCCTGACTTGTTGCTCTGGATGTGCTTATGCCTTATTCCAGCTCCACTTTCATTTTGCAAATAGTATCAGCAGGTCTGTATGTTGACTGTGATGGGTAACTGAGGAGAGAGTGAATGATGATAGAGCCATCGTGACACCAATAAAGCCAACACAATGTGAGTGCTAGAAGGGTCTTTGCAGGTACACGGCAAAGGTTTGTGTGACGTCTGTCCTCCCTGAGATACCACCTTATGTGGTGCTGCATACGGTCCACACAGTGGGCATATCTCAGCCACAGAAGAAAAGACTTAAATGGTGCAGGAATGTAACTGGAGGAAGGTGACAGTGGTAATTTTGGAAATTTTTAATGTAAAAGGCAACAACAGGGTGCACAGAGTGAGATGAGCTCTGGAAATCTGCCATGGGTTGCACTGGATTCAAACAGGCTGGATAAATCAGAGCTGGGCTTATTCAAAAGCCATGTAGGTATGGCTCCCGTGTCCTGCAGTATACGAGACCATTAAGTCCATAAAATTGATCTTATGGGCAAACAACCATAGATGCTTGCAGCAAATGCAAATCATTCACTTAAATTTATGTTTTTTCATGCTTCAGGAGATAAGATTAGGTCAATGTTGCTTATATTCACTGTCACACAAAATGCAATCAAGCTGAAAACCAACTCTGAATCAATCACTCTTGTGAAGAGGTTTTAAGGAACACGTTTTCTGTGAGAGAGTCAAGGGTTACAGATGCTACAAAGGAAGAAGGAAGCCTGACTTTCAAAAGAATAGAGGAGTTTTTATAGCAGCCTCAAGTTGCACCATCTGAAGTTAAAAAAAAAATAGTGTTCCCAGCTGAAAAGCCTGGGAATAAAAGAAACTAAAATAAACCTCTTCAGCTTCATGCACAGAGGAATATTATTCTTCTCTCAGTTGCTCTACTTTCATGCTGGTGTCACTCCAAATAATCCATTTGGGTTACTTCTGTTTGCGCCAGCTTTGAGAAGAAGAGATTCAGACCCAAGCACTTCGTTAGGGATTGACTCGTCTTTTCCATTACAGAGAGAAAAACAGTGAATAGAGCTTTAATGGCTGAACCTGGCTTTCAAGCTGAAAAAATTATATACGTATACAAACACACATATATGTATGCATGCATGTATACGTACATGTACGTTCTTCTAAATTTCACTAGAACACATTGGACCCTGCTGTGTTTTTTGACAGGCTCCTGAAATGCATCACTGGTTGTTTTCCAGCATATTTCTACAGAAATGTAAGAATCGATTCAGACTTCAGGTGTTTCGGCTTATAAATCAGGCCTGGAGCCCATGAACAGCCCATAATCTTTAAAAAGGAAGAAAGATGTTTCCGTGAATGAATGTTACCAATATTTGTGTGTCCACGATCTTACTGGAATAAAACTGTTCAAGTGTTTGCAGGATGGAGCTATTAATTAAATAAGAAATATTATGGGAGTATATATATATATATAGTACACTACCTTGCTGTCTTTCAGTGTTCTGGCATTCTTGGAGTATAGCTTTCTCTATCCTTCGTTTCCCTTTTTGATAGTAAGGATTTATGGGGAAAAAGTGTTGTCTTTTTATATATTCTTCCTCTGTAAAAAGAAATCCACGATGAAGGTAATTGTAACCCTAAAATACTGAAGGGCATTTGCTGTGATATGCATTCACTGGCTCCAAGGATAGGAACAGGACTGGCAATAGCATGGGTTTAAACCACAGCAAGAGAAAACTAGGGCAGATATTGGGGATAATGATTCATCAGGTGTGGCTGAGGAGCTCTGAAGAGGTTGTTGCAAGCGCGTTGCAGAGGCTCCATTGCTTGAGGTTTTTAAAAACATGTCAGGTAAACTTGCACGTGTACAAAAACTTGTGCAAGATTTTAATGAGAACTTAAGCAAATGTGCCTAGAAAACTGAAATAGGCAGGGCTGATACCCCCCTGGGGTAGATGATGGAGGAGGTGCTCTCTTGAGATATGATTTTACAGTAATTCCACGATTTCTCTGAATATAGACTTTTACCATCTGTGAGTCTAGCTTTATATTTTTCTGTAAATATTTTCGTGCAGGACAAATAAGAGTAATTACCGTAGATGAGAAATGTAGTGCATTTCAGTAGGCTACGTAAGGTTTCAGCACACATCACATTTAATGGAAATTACGCATCTGAGTCACAGACCAAACAACGGCATAGAAAACAGAAGGTGTTAGAAGAGCTGCCTGCACATTTGGATGTTGCAGAAAAGATGTTTCAATTACAGCTAGCTTAGCAAAAATTTGCTGTTAGCCTGAGAGCGGTTAATTCTGAGTTCAAAATCCTAAGGCTGGTTACAATGGACATCTGTGACAGTGCGGTGGGAAAAGGGTAGTGTGTGAAAAATCTCTCTCAGTCTGTAAAATACTTATTTGCTTACTGAACTTTATAAAGTTTACTCCTAACAACAAGAAAGAGTTTCTCCTTTTGGATCTGAATATCATGGGTGATTTTCTGTTTCAGAAAAATGAACACTAGAGAGAAAGTAGCAACATTAAATAGATGTGATCACCAGCACTGAGTTCATATTTAAATTGACATTGAAATAGATTGTCCATTAAATGTCTGACACATGTTCACCTGAAGTCAAACTGACTCATACTGAGTGTGTCTAGAGAATCAGAGCTCAAACCCTGGAAATTCACAGAATCACAGAATCGCTCGGTTGGAAAAGACCTCTGAGATCATCACGTCCATCCGCTCCTGTCTACCCCCTAAACCATATCCCTAAGTACCTCGTCTACCCGCTCTTTAAACACATCCAGGGATGGTGACTCCACCACCTCCCTGGGCAGCCTGTTCCAGCCTCTGACGACCCTCTCAGGAAAGAACTTCCTCCTTATCTCTAACCTGAACCTCCCTTGGCACAGCTTGGTGCCGTTTCCCCTTGTTCTATCCCCCATCACCTGGGAGAAGAGCCCAGCACCCACCTCTCTACAACCTCCCTTGAGGTAGTTGTAGGTGGTGATGAGGTCTCCCCTCAGCCTTCTCTTCTCTTCTCCAGGCTAAACAACCCCAGTTCCCTCAGCCGCTCCTTATAAGGCTTGTTCTAGACAAGACAATTCAAGACAAGAACAAAGGAACTCAAGTGGTCCTCTTAGGTCAGGACTTCCAGAAATCCTTTGGAGATGCTGATGAGTTTTTGTGCCCACATGGAAAGTGCATGGTAGGGACAGACTTCATGAAAGACTGGCTGTCATCTTCTTAAAGTAAGACTTTATTAAGATTCTTGTGCTTTATTAAGATTAAAAAATGAAGCTTCCTAAACCACTAGCAAAGCTGCAGATCTTGGGCAACGTGCTGGAAATGAATCCTTGTGAAGACAACACCACAGGTATTGAGGAACTGGAAGATGCCTGAAGGAATTAAACTCTCTCCTCAGCTTTGCAAACTTTCTAGAGCCTTTCATGCCTTGATTTATTGCCTGAGAGGGCTGACAAGTGGCTTAAACATTATTGCAGTGCAATCTCATGTACATGTGTATTACACATAGCAACAGAAGTTAGGTCATGAATCTCATTTCAAGCCAATCGATACACCAAAAAATTACACATTTTTCCAGCAACAATGGGAGCCATTGCCCTAGGAGCAGTATTCTTTGCATACTTGGATGAACACAGAGATGTAGCCACATCACATTTACAGAAAAACACCAGGTCTGAGCAAGATACCTCAGGTAGTGTCCATTAGCTTACCCCTAAGTAAAGGGAAAAAGAAATTTGCATTTGGCAATCTGTTATATGGCAAGCTACCATGAGCTGAAAAAGATAGAAACACAGACGATTAATCAGGAGCAGATAATGTATGCTAACACACTACTGCACAGTCATTCCCATGTGTGAAAGTACCCTAGTTGCACAATGTGAAATAATTGAAACTCAGACCCTGAAGAAAGCGGGGCCCTAGCACACTCCATGAGAGTGATTAATGAACATTTCATGGTGTAAGGAGTAAATTAAACTAATGAAAAGTGGTAACACACTGCTTGGAAGATGAGCCCGGTTACGAACCCTAAACGAACTGCACGTTTAGGGATAGAGGAAAGCCACTGCTTCATGTTGCATCACCACGTTAAACGTGCCGCAGAAAGGAAAAGGAGTCAGAAAGATGCTTTATATCTGACAGCAGCTGGCTGTAAAACACTTCAGGCTTTTAGTGTTTTTCAGTTTACTCAAGCAAAAGAAGTTAACTAGGAAAGTGTGCAGAAGGAATGGAAGGAGCACTGCACTCCGCATCAAGATGAGACGTGTGAGAGTGATGCTTTAAAACAGCTATTATCAAAAGAAGCTGAAAACATAGAAGACTTTGTGACTGATCTAAGATTGAAGAGAAATTCTTGCTTTGTGGGAGGCTAGATTCCTTGATAGGAGATCAGAGTGTGATGGTAATCAGAAACTAAGAAGTCAGAAAGAGAAAGTATCAGCAGTTTAAGGACTAACCCTTGACAATGTGGTTAGGATGCATTAAGGAAAAACTGGGAGACAATTCCCTCAGAGCACAGCCAGAGCTGTGACACCTGAACTTGGCATCATAAAGCCCCATGCACAGCTGAGGATGTAGTAAGGGGTTTTCAGTGTCATCAACACTAGTGGCAACTGGTGTTTACATCCCAGCCTGTCGTTTGGGGTTGTCTATGGCATCAAGTACTATCTACAAGCATCCCGTGTAAGTTTACTGCAGAGTTTATGCGGATGGCTGTTTGATTTCAAGAGTATGGCGCATACCTACATAAATTCTGTGGAACAGTATTATTAGATCAGGTGAACACCTGTGAAAAATAAGTGTGTCAGTACATCATTCCCAAGGTCATATCAAAATGTCTCCACAGACAACGAGCTGGCAGCTCAAATAACCAGCCGGAGGGTTACCCTGCAACAGTTACCCAACATGGGATGCAAGCCTTCACAAAACTTGTCAGAAGTTGAACAGATACGTTATGGTGTCAATATTACCTGTGCAGAAGAAATACAGATAAGAAACCCATAAATACTTCCAAGAAGGTGCATAAGAACAAGAGCTCAAGTCAGACCAGTAGTAGGTCAGAGCAAGACTTGCTGTTCATAGACTTCCTGTTGTTGTGGCATTATATTCAATACCTCTTCATGGATTTTTCTTCCACCAATTTACCTGGTTGCTTTTTGCATACCAGCAACCTTTTGATATTCACCGTGTTCCACAAGGAGAATCACATGCATTAGCCTCCTGCAATCCAAGTATTTACCAACGTCATCACGAACAACAGCGCAATTATTGCACAGGAGATCTGAAATGCCGATGACTCCAGAATTTCGCTGAACTGTTTAACCAAACCTTGACAGTTAATGAATACTTTTCATAACTTAATTCTTTTTTTTTTTTTCTGTTAGTGCTGACTTTTGTTACTGTCATCACTCTACTATTGTTATTACGGACATATGGGTCTGGGAAAGGAATATGTGCAGACCTGTGTTTCTGTGTGGTTTTTTATGAACCTGGTGGACCCAGGAGTGCAGCCGTAACCAGGACCTGCAGTGGGTAGACATTTGCTGAATTACTTAGCACTAAGTCACTACTGAACTAAGGTCTTCCAAGGATGTCTGAGAGCTGTCTTGTCTCTGATTCCTTCTGATTTTTTGCAAATAAGCCATATCTCTTTAGCACAGTAACCTGATTTCCAAAGTCATGACCTTTGTCAAAGCATCCTGGGCTAACTCTGACTCTCTGAAGCATCTCCTCATTGCAAGGCTTCTGGTGACATGGTGAAACAGCGAGGAGCAGGGCTCCGTACCACACTGAATGAAACCACAGCCAACCCCAGCCTCCTCTCCACCCTAGCAAGTGAGATATCATGCTGGTGGTGATGAGGGCTGCTCCACCATCCACACTTTTTGAGACCCAGTGATCGTATGCAGGAGGGCTTTCACCTCCCAGCTGCTCTCCTGCCTCCTCAGTAGCAAGGAAAAGGAGCTCAAGTTGAGTTAAGATGTGGATGGAGCTGGAGCAGTCATTAACTTCTAGCCTTGTTAACGGAAATTAATACAAATAAAAATACAGGAGGGAAGTGAGAGAGGATTTCAGAGGAGAAAGGCATTGAGGGATGTTCTCTGGAAATCAGCAAAGCAACCCAGACGAGGTTGCTTTAAGTCAGGCTGAAATGTTTTGTTCCTCCCCATGTTCAGTGGTTTTCTTTAATTCCCCTGTATTTAACCCCCTGTCTATTAGTGTTTGCAGTTAGCTCTGTTTTTCAGAGGAAACAGGCTGCTTGAAGTCCCAGAGATTCATTTCGGCAAAGCAGAAATACAGAACCTTAACATTTTTATTCCTCTTTTTTTTTTAGGGGGGTGAGTTCCTTTGCTGAATTTTGCCCAAGTTGCTAAGCACTTCTGGCCACCTCAGTTTTTCCTTTCATTTGCTTCCTCACAAACTCCCACTCATCAGCCAGGGCTCATTTCTCTGTCTTCTGCTGATGCACCCCAACAGCCTTGGTCACCACTTCTCATCTTACTCAGCATCAGGCTGAACTGACACCACCCAGGATGGTGACTGCAAAGGTCAGGAAGGACCTGAGCCTGAGACCAAGAGTCAATGTCCTTTCTGTGATGACAACCTCTCATTTCTACTTTGCAAGATTCCCTTCAGAGCATGATTCCCAGAACCAAATGAAATATCAGATGTCTTTGTGCAAACAGCATGCAAGAGCTGGTTGTGTGATACAGCCACAGCCATTTAGGCATGACAGCTTGAGTACTTGCAGGCGATAATCTAAAGTTATCTGCTTTGCTTCTCTCCATGGAAGACTCTGAGATGGGATGTTGTGATGTGGTCCAGCATGAGGTGGAGGCAGGAAGGCATCCTGCCCCTCTTCCAATATGTTGCTTGTAGCCTAATGGGGCAGGACTCTCCTGTACATCTGGAGCAATGTATTTGGATCTCCACAGGTCCAAAGGAGGCTCTGAATCTTTCCACAGGGTTTAAATCCTATGACCAGGCCTCCATAAAGGTGGTTCTTCTTTGGGACCATAATCTTTGATTTTCCTTCTAGGAAAAGCAAAAGATCATGAATCACAAACTGCATTGGTTGTGAGAGCAGCTCTGTTTCACCTTTCATTCTGGGTGCCTCAGAACAGCCTTTTGATGCCTATTTCCTGTGGCAAGTAAAAAAAACCCGTAGATGTATGGGTACACATTTTTATTGTTTTTCTTTTACCCTGGTTTTGATGATTCAGTAGCCCCTTTCAGGCCCCAATACCTTTTCTTGCTCTGTGTTACCTTTCGCTGGGGCGAAGGCATGGGAGGGAAGATGGGAACAAGTGGGTAGAGTCCGGATGTGGATTCAGTGGAAATTGGGGCAGCTGTGCCTGGGAAAACTTCAGAGCCCCATGGACCAAGGCCCCCAGATGTAGCTGGGACTGGTTGGGAGACCACAGACCAACTGCTCATGAGGTTTCTGCTCTAGTTTATGTTCCTGGTGCCCAGGCATCTCTGAGCGTGAATGAGTCAGGGGAGGTGAGGGAAGAGTGAGAAACCCTCCAGTCTCTGCCTCCCCACGGAGCCCAGAGGAAGAAGATATTGTCTCTGTGGTTAGAAAACCAGACACGTGTCAAACGTTTGCGTTCGAACCCTCAGAAGAAAAAATTGTCACACGAGCTGTATCACTGCCTGTGGCAAAGCTTTATCTGCTGGGCCCACCGAGGGTTGGTTTGAGGTGGAAAAATGTGACACCCCAATGCAGCTATTTGCCTCCTGCAGAAGGACACTTGCAAGCTTTTCCATTCTGCAGGATTCAAGGGTCTCCCCTTGATTGTGCAGAGCAGAGGCTCAGCATCAACCCTCCCTGATGTGTGGCCAGCAGCTCTGGAGTAGAAAGACAGATGACACTAGCAAAGCAACTCCCTGAAATCAGACTTTCTGTTTGTACCTTTAAGAAAAAAGAGTGTTCAGTCTTCTTTTTATCTTTGTCATGGGTGAAATTCAGCTCCCTGATGAACCACCCTGTGCTGATAAATGAGAACAGTTTGGCATAGGATCACTACTCGTCATGAGAAAGAGGCACACAGGCACGTTCTCTATTTCTACACATAGACAAAGAATTATTTTGGCATCCTTCCCACCACAGTCCCTCATTGCCACCTCTGCGTAGACCTGTTCACTATCCCAAATGTACCTTCTCCATGCTGGCTTAGCATGTGATAGGATGGTCTGTCTCTGGTTGTCTTTCTTGGCTTAGATGCTAGACAGGCCCTGCTAATGAGCTTGGAGACAGAGAAGGTGTCCTGACCCATTTAACTTACTGCTACAGATGTAGCTTTTCATGTCTTCTCAGCTTTCTAAGGCCTCTTTTAGGTCATTCTCTGTACTTTATTCTCTCACTGGGACTCTACATGACTCAGGACACAAAGGGAAAGACTGTTCCTATCCTCAGAGATTTCTTTAGACAGCAAATGGTGGTAACTGGTTGAGACGTCTGATATTCAGACAAGGTTTGCTCCTAAATACGTCAATGAAAATGAAATTAGCAATTCTATTTAGTTGTTTCCACCCAGACTTACTGTTGGAACTCTGAAACAAAAGCTGCAGGACAGAGGATACAGTGTTTGAAGCGGGCACAAATTGCCGTGTTTTGCCTCGGCAGATGGCTCCTTCACAGGAAGCAGCCACAATTTTTGTTTTGTAGCCAAATAGATCACAAAAGCCCCTCCCTTCTGCCACCTCCCTCATCCATATCAGTGAGTGAAGTTAAAGGAACCGTTTTCCTCAGCCCTTTGGGGGCTTGACAATTTGGCAGGGACCTTTTTCTAAGTCTCTGTTGCATTTCCTCCTTTCTGATGGGGCTTTGAGCAACCTGGTCTAGCAGGAGGTGTCCCTGTCAATGGCAGGTGGTTGGACTGGATGTTCTCTGAGGTCCCTTCCAACCCAAACCATTCTGTGATTCTATGATTCTATGATGCAGTGCACTTGCACATTGCAAATGCATCTGAGACACGAGTATTTGTTGTGCTGGGGGTTGTCACTGGCAGCGCAGGACCCAGCAAAGCAACAAACCCATTTTGGCCATTTGTGAGGGAAACATCAGCTTTTTAGCGGCTGGCTAGTTACAAACTCTCCAAAGTCACTGAGTCACTTTACAAGTTCTCTTATTTTCCTTTGGTGGAAATGACACCAGATGTGCAAACCATCTGGTTAGATTTGTATCATCTTTCTACCAAACTGTGGTTGTCACATCATGGCATTAAGCTTGAGCTGCAAGGCTGAGCAGTGACAGTTGGTGGATATAACTGCTGTTTCTTTTATTTTTACTCTATCATATCTGAGTTGTTCTTTGATAATAGCTGCTCAGACAAAATGTTACGTAAAATCAAATGACTGCAACAGCCCAGGCTATAAGATCAGACCTAGCGATTGCTTCTCACGGGTCAATAATTTGGATTAGTAGGGAAGGAAGTGGGTCATCAGAATGGCTGAGCACAGCACTGCTGATGTGGGGTGCAATGAGTGCTCCTCCAGTCCAGCTCCCCAGATCTAACTGAGACAGACCTTTTCTATGTCTTCCTGGTAACCCTGGGACACTGATTCTGGTTCTGTCTGAAATTTACTTCTGAGCTCTACCAGACAGGAATAACCAAAGTGCAGATATGAACCTTCTCAAACTTTTGATAGCAGCTCAGAGCAACCTACAAATGGTGGTGAGCCGGCCACCTTAGTTTAATAGGCTCAAACATGGATAAAGAAATATTATACAACTTACAAGTAACTGATATTGTGGTTAGGATATAGTAGGTTAACCATTATCAAGACAGCGTAAGTGAAATCAGCATTTCTCAGACATATGAATCTCTTCAAGACCATTCATAAGAGAGATGATGTCAGAATGGAGTGTGCTTTGCTTACAAATGTTCCAGATGTGGATCCATCAGAGCTGATGGAAACAGCTGGAAGAGTCAGATGCTTACTGAAGTTACAGCATCCTGCAAAAGGCCGCTTAGCTTAGAGATGAGCAAGAGGAACTTCTTTTTCCTCCAAATAAAAAAGTTCTAGGAATACTGTTAATAGTTAAATGTCAATCTTAAGATTATACAGCTGTCTGAAGAGCCCATACTGATTCAGATGTGTAGGTTAAATACATATGTTGGATCTGTTGATAAGCCTAAATTATACACAAAGATGTGATCAGGTATGGGATCATCATTTCCATCTGGTCACCAGTTAGAAAAAGGGAGCATGTGCAAAAGAAGCACAAAATCTGATCAAGTCACTGTCAAACCTACGAACTACACTTGGATTTTTGTAGAAATAAATTAACATATGTTACGTGTGAAGGGTGCAGTCATTCTTTAAAAGATCCAGTGACAGAAAGCTAATCAAATGACACTTATAATGACTTGAGCCCGAAGGGAGCTGTTATAATAATTATACAACATGCAAAGGATTGTAATGACGGAGCCTCACCCGCTAAAAGATGAAAGGATCCTGTCAAATGGAAGTATTTGCATTCTAAAAGGTGCTAGGAAAGCACAAAGAGAAGAGCAGAGGAAAGCAGCTCCAGGAGTCAATTTACCTTAAGTAGTTTTGGCCCCGGGGATTGCAAAGCTCCGGCCGTTATTTGAGTTGGTAACAACATCAAGGTTGGATGGCTTGATGCAGTGTGTGAACAGGAATAGCAGCCCCAGTCTCAGACCAAAAGTACTTGTGGAGGGTGATCGAGGT